>NW_026698881.1:0-82591 GCF_030435755.1 Ochotona princeps | reverse complement strand
ACTGTGAAAACTGAGTTTCCTTGAGAGCTGCTTGGAAGCCTGATGGTGTGTGAAGTTAGTGAGCCAAATGGAGTTGTTCTCCCACAAGAACCACTCGGCTGATCCTTCTTCAATATGCCCTTCACCAACATGCAGTGTTTCCTTGATTGAATTAGCTCTCACACCAATATTTGCGTCTAGAGCCTTTGCATTGAGGGCTATCTGAAAACGGCTGTGGCGCTGAAGTTGCCTGTGAATGTGGAGTTGGTGGCATGTGAAACCCGCATGTGGAGCATTCGTTTGTGTGGGATGCTCTACCAGGTTCATTCCTAGATAATGCACTCAAAGGGCACTAAGCATAGAGTGTGAAAACTGAGTTTCCTTGAGAGCTGCTTGGAAGCCTGATGGTATGTGAAGTTAGTGGGCCAAGGAACCATTTGGAAGCCTGATGGTGTGTGAAGTTAGTGAGCCAAATGGAGTTGTTCTCACACAAGAACCACTCGGCTGATCCTTCTTCAATATGCCCTTCACCAACATGCAGTGTTTCCTTGATTGAATTAGCTCTCACACCAATATTTGCGTCTAGAGCCTTTGCATTGAGGGCTATCTGAAAACGGCTGTGGCGCTGAAGTTGCGTGAGAATGTGGAGTTGGTGGCATGTGAAACCCGCATGTGGAGCATTCGTTTGTGTGGGATGCTCTACCAGGTTCATTCCTAGATAATGCACTCAAAGGGCACTAAGCATAGAGTGTGAAAACTGAGTTTCCTTGAGAGCTGCTTGGAAGCCTGATGGTGTGTGAAGTTAGTGAGCCAAATGGTGTTGTTCTCCCACAGGAACCACTCGGCTGATCCTTCTTCAATATGCCCTTCACCAACATGCAGTGTTTCCTTGATTGAATTAGCTCTCACACCAATATTTGCGTCTAGAGCCTTTGCATTGAGGGCTATCTGAAAATGGCTGTGGCGCTGAAGTTGCCTGAGAATGTGGAGTTGGTGGCATGTGAAACCCGCATGTGGAAGCATTCGTTTGTGTGGGATGCTCTACCAGGTTCATTCCTAGATAATGCACTCAAAGGGCACTAAGCATAGAGTGTGAAAACTGAGTTTCCTTAAGAGCTGCTTGGAAGCCTGATGGTGTGTGAAGTAATGAGCCAAATGGAGTTGTTCTCCCACAAGAACCACTCGGCTGATCCTTCTTCAATATGCCCTTCACCAACATGCAGTGTTTCCTTGATTGAATTAGCTCTCACACCAATATTTGCGTCTAGAGCCTTTGCATTGAGGGCTATCTGAAAACGGCTGTGGCGCTGAAGTTGCGTGAGAATGTGGAGTTGGTGGCATGTGAAACCCGCATGTGGAGAATTCGTTTGTGTGGGATGCTCTACCAGGTTCATTCCTAGATAATGCACTCAAAGGGCACTAAGCATAGAGTGTGAAAACTGAGTTTCCTTGAGAGCTGCTTGGAAGCCTGATGGTGTGTGAAGTTAGTGAGCCAAATGGAGTTGTTCTCCCACAAGAACCACTCGGCTGATCCTTCTTCAATATGCCCTTCACCAACATGCAGTGTTTCCTTGATTGAATTAGCTCTCACACCAATATTTGCGTCTAGAGCCTTTGCATTGAGGGCTATCTGAAAACTGCTGTGGCGCTGAAGTTGCGTGAGAATGTGGAGTTGGTGGCATGTGAAACCCGCATGTGGAGCATTCGTCTGTGTGGGATGCTCTACCAGCTTCATTTCAGTCCTAGGTACTCAAAGGGCACTAAGCATAGAGTGTGAAAACTGAGTTTCCTTGAGAGCTGCTTGGAAGCCTGATGGTGTGTGAAGTTAGTGAGCCAAATGGAGTTGTTCTCCCACAAGAACCACTCGGCTGATCCTTCTTCAATATGCCCTTCACCAACATGCAGTGTTTCCTTGATTGAATTAGCTCTCACACCAATATTTGCGTCTAGGGCCTTTGCATTGAGGGCTATCTGAAAACGGCAGTGGCGCTGAAGTTGCCTGAGAATGTGGAGTTGATGGCATGTGAAACCCGCATGTGGAGCATTCGTTTTTGTTGGATGCTCTACCAGGTTCATTCCTAGATAATGCACTCAAAGGGCACTAAGCATAGAGTGTGAAAACTGAGTTTCCTTGAGAGCTGCTTGGAAGCCTGATGGTGTGTGAAGTTAGTGAGCCAAATGGAGTTGTTCTCCCACAAGAACCACTCGGCTGATCCTTCTTCAATATGCCCTTCACCAACATGCAGTGTTTCCTTGATTGAATTAGCTCTCACACCAATATTTGCGTCTAGAGTCTTTGCATTGAGGGCTATCTGAAAACTGCTGTGGCGCTGAAGTTGCCTGAGAATGTGAAGTTGGTGGCATGTGAAACCCGCATGTGGAGAATTCGTTTGTGTGGGATGCTCTACCAGGTTCATTCCTAGATAATGCACTCAAAGGGCACTAAGCATAGAGTGTGAAAACTGAGTTTCCTTGAGAGCTGCTTGGAAGCCTGATGGTGTGTGAAGTTAGTGAGCCAAATGGAGTTGTTCTCCCACAAGAACCACTCGGCTGATCCTTCTTCAATATGCCCTTCACCAACATGCAGTGTTTCCTTGATTGAATTAGCTCTCACAACAATATTTGCGTCAAGAGTCTTTGCATTGAGGGCTATCTGAAAACTGCTGTGGCGCTGAAGTTGCGTGAGAATGTGGAGTTGGTGGCATGTGAAACCCGCATGTGGAGCATTCGTTTGTGTGGGATGCTCTACCAGCTTCATTTCAGTCCTAGGTATTCAAAGGGCACTAAGCATAGAGTGTGAAAACTGAGTTTCCTTGAGAGCTGCTTGGAAGCCTGATGGTGTGTGAAGTTAGTGAGCCAAATGGAGTTGTTCTCCCACAAGAACCACTCGGCTGATCCTTCTTCAATATGCCCTTCACCAACATGCAGTGTTTCCTTGATTGAATTAGCTCTCACACCAATATTTGCGTCTAGAGTCTTTGCATTGAGGGCTATCTGAAAACTGCTGTGGCGCTGAAGTTGCCTGAGAATGTGAAGTTGGTGGCATGTGAAACCCGCATGTGGAGAATTCGTTTGTGTGGGATGCTCTACCAGGTTCATTCCTAGATAATGCACTCAAAGGGCACTAAGCATAGAGTGTGAAAACTGAGTTTCCTTGAGAGCTGCTTGGAAGCCTGATGGTGTGTGAAGTTAGTGAGCCAAATGGAGTTGTTCTCCCACAAGAACCACTCGGCTGATCCTTCTTCAATATGCCCTTCACCAACATGCAGTGTTTCCTTGATTGAATTAGCTCTCACAACAATATTTGCGTCAAGAGTCTTTGCATTGAGGGCTATCTGAAAACTGCTGTGGCGCTGAAGTTGCGTGAGAATGTGGAGTTGGTGGCATGTGAAACCCGCATGTGGAGCATTCGTTTGTGTGGGATGCTCTACCAGCTTCATTTCAGTCCTAGGTACTCAAAGGGCACTAAGCATAGAGTGTGAAAACTGAGTTTCCTTGAGAGCTGCTTGGAAGCCTGATGGTGTGTGAAGTTAGTGAGCCAAATGGAGTTGTTCTCCCACAAGAACCACTCGGCTGATCCTTCTTCAATATGCCCTTCACCAACATGCAGTGTTTGCTTGATTGAATTAGCTCTCACACCAATATTTGCGTCTAGAGCCTTTGCATTGAGGGCTATCTGAAAACGGCTGTGGCGCTGAAGTTGCGTGAGAATGTGGAGTTGGTGGCATGTGAAACCCGCATGTGGAGCATTCGTTTTTGTTGGATGCTCTACCAGGTTCATTCCTAGATAATGCACTCCAAGGGCACTAAGCATAGAGTGTGAAAACTGAGTTTCCTTGAGAGCTGCTTGGAAGCCTGATGGTGTGTGAAGTTAGTGAGCCAAATGGAGTTGTTCTCCCACAAGAACCACTCGGCTGATCCTTCTTCAATATGCCCTTCACCAACATGCAGTGTTTCCTTGATTGAATTAGCTCTCACACCAATATTTGCGTCTAGAGTCTTTGCATTGAGGGCTATCTGAAAACTGCTGTGGCGCTGAAGTTGCCTGAGAATGTGAAGTTGGTGGCATGTGAAACCCGCATGTGGAGAATTCGTTTGTGTCGGATGCTCTACCAGGTTCATTCCTAGATAATGCACTCCAAGGGCACTAAGCATAGAGTGTGAAAACTGAGTTTCCTTGAGAGCTGCTTGGAAGCCTGATGGTGTGTGAAGTTAGTGAGCCAAATGGAGTTGTTCTCCCACAAGAACCACTCGGCTGATCCTTCTTCAATATGCCCTTCACCAACATGCAGTGTTTCCTTGATTGAATTAGCTCTCACAACAATATTTGCGTCAAGAGTCTTTGCATTGAGGGCTATCTGAAAACTGCTGTGGCGCTGAAGTTGCGTGAGAATGTGGAGTTGGTGGCATGTGAAACCCGCATGTGGAGCATTCGTTTGTGTGGGATGCTCTACCAGCTTCATTTCAGTCCTAGGTACTCAAAGGGCACTAAGCATAGAGGGTGAAAACTGAGTTTCCTTGAGAGCTGCTTAGAAGCCTGATGATTTGTGAAGTTAGTGAGCCAAATGGAGTTGTTCTCCCTCAAGAACCACTCGGCTGATCCTTCTTCAATATGCCCTTCACCAACATGCATTGTTTCCTTGATTGAATTAGCTCTCACACCAATATTTGCGTCTAGAGCCTTTGCATTGAGGGCTATCTGAAAACGGCAGTGGCGCTGAAGTTGCCTGAGAATGTGTAGTTGGTGGCATGTGAAACCCGCATGTGGAGCATTCGTTTGTGTGGGATGCTCTACCAGGTTCATTCCTAGATAATGCACTCAAAGGGCACTAAGCATAGAGTGTGAAAACTGAGTTTCCTTGAGAGCTGCTTGGAAGCCTGATGGTTTGTGAAGTTAGTGAGCCAAATGGATTTGTTCTCCCACAGGAACCACTCGGCTGATCCTTCTTCAATATGACCTTCACCAACATGCAGTGTTTCCTTGATTGAATTAGCTCTCACACCAATATTTGCGTCTAGAGTCTTTGCTTTGAGGGCTATCTGAAAACTGCTGTCGCGCTGAAGTTGCGTGAGAATGTGGAGTTGGTGGCATGTGAAACCCGCATGTGGAGCATTCGTTTGTGTGGGATGCTCTACCAGGTTCATTCCTAGATAATGCACTCAAAGGGCACTAAGCATAGAGTGTGAAAACTGAGTTTCCTTGAGAGCTGCTTGGAAGCCTGATGGTGTGTGAAGTTAGTGAGCCAAAGAACCATTTGGAAGCCTGATGGTGTGTGAAGTTAGTGAGCCAAATGGAGTTGTTCTCCCACAAGAACCACTCGGCTGATCCTTCTTCAATATGCCCTTCACCAACATGCAGTGTTTCCTTGATTGAATTAGCTCTCACACCAATATTTGCGTCTAGAGCCTTTGCATTGAGGGCTATCTGAAAACGGCTGCGGCGCTGAAGTTGCCTGAGAATGTGGAGTTGGTGGCATGTGAAACCCGCATGTGGAGCATTCGTTTTTGTGGGATGCTCTTCCAGGTTCATTCCTAGATAATGCACTCAAAGGGCTCTAAGCATAGAGTGTGAAAACTGAGTTTCCTTGAGAGCTGCTTGGAAGCCTGATGGTGTGTGAAGTTAGTGAGCCAAATGAAGTTGTTCTCCCACAAGAACCACTCGGCTGATCCTTCTTCAATATGACCTTCACCAACATGCAGTGTTTCCTTGATTGAATTAGCTCTCACACCAATATTTGAGTCTAGAGCCTTTGCATTGAGGGCTATCTGAAAACGGCAGTGGCGCTGAAGTTGCCTTTGAATGTGGAGTTGGTGGCATGTGAAACCCGCATGTGGAGCATTCGTTTGTGTGGGATGCTCTACCAGGTTCATTCCTAGATAATGCACTCAAAGGGCACTAAGCATAGAGTGTGAAAACTGAGTTTCCTTGAGAGCTGCTTGGAAGCCTGATGGTGTGTGAAGTTAGTGAGCCAAATGGAGTTGTTCTCCCACAAGAACCACTCGGCTGATCCTTCTTCAATATGCCCTTCACCAACATGCATTGTTTCCTTGATTGAATTAGCTCTCACACCAATATTTGCTTCTAGAGCCTTTGCATTGAGGGCTATCTGAAAACGGCAGTGGCGCTGAAGTTGCCTGTGAATGTGGAGTTGGTGGCATGTGAAACCCGCATGTGGAGCATTCGTTTGTGTGGGATGCTCTACCAGGTTCATTCCTAGATAATGCACTCAAAGGGCACTAAGCATAGAGTGTGAAAACTGAGTTTCCTTGAGAGCTGCTTGGAAGCCTGATGGTGTGTGAAGTTAGTGAGCCAAAGAACCATTTGGAAGCCTGATGGTGTGTGAAGTTAGTGAGCCAAATGGAGTTGTTCTCCCACAAGAACCACTCGGCTGATCCTTCTTCAATATGCCCTTCACCAACATGCAGTGTTTCCTTGATTGAATTAGCTCTCACACCAATATTTGCGTCTAGAGCCTTTGCATTGAGGGCTATCTGAAAACGGCAGTGGCGCTGAAGTTGCCTGAGAATGTGGAGTTGATGGCATGTGAAACCCGCATGTGGAGCATTCGTTTGTGTGGGATGCTCTTCCAGGTTCATTCCTAGATAATGCACTCAAAGGGCTCTAAGCATAGAGTGTGAAAACTGAGTTTCCTTGAGAGCTGCTTGGAAGCCTGATGGTGTGTGAAGTTAGTGAGCCAAATGGAGTTGTTCTCCCACAAGAACCACTCGGCTGATCCTTCTTCAATATGCCCTTCACCAACATGCAGTGTTTCCTTGATTGAATTAGCTCTCACACCAATATTTGCGTCTAGAGCCTTTGCATTGAGGGCTATCTGAAAACGGCTGTGGCACTGAAGTTGCCTGTGAATGTGGAGTTGGTGGCATGTGAAACCCGCATGTGGAGCATTCGTTTGTGTGGGATGCTCTACCAGGTTCATTCCTAGATAATGCACTCAAAGGGCACTAAGCATAGAGTGTGAAAACTGAGTTTCCTTGAGAGCTGCTTGGAAGCCTGATGGTGTGTGAAGTTAGTGAGCCAAATGGAGTTGTTCTCCCACAAGAACCACTCGGCTGATCCTTCTTCAATATGCCCTTCACCAACATGCAGTGTTTCCTTGATTGAATTAGCTCTCACACCAATATTTGCGTCTAGAGCCTTTGCATTGAGGGCTATCTGAAAACGGCTGTGGCGCTGAAGTTGCCTGTGAATGTGGAGTTGATGGCATGTGAAACCCGCATGTGGAGCATTCGTTTGTGTGGGATGCTCTACCAGGTTCATTCCTAGATAATGCACTCAAAGGGCACTAAGCATAGAGTGTGAAAACTGAGTTTCCTTGAGAGCTGCTTGGAAGCCTGATGGTGTGTGAAGTTAGTGAGCCAAAGAACCATTTGGAAGCGTGATGGTGTGTGAAGTTGGTGAGCCAAATGGAGTTGTTCTCCCACAAGAACCACTCGGCTGATCCTTCTTCAATATGACCTTCACCAACATGCAGTGTTTCCTTGATTGAATTAGCTCTCACACCAATATTTGCGTCTAGAGCCTTTGCATTGAGGGCTATCTGAAAACGGCAGTGGCGCTGAAGTTGCCTGAGAATGTGGAGTTGATGGCATGTGAAACCCGCATGTGGAGCATTCGTTTGTGTGGGATGCTCTTCCAGGTTCATTCCTAGATAATGCACTCAAAGGGCTCTAAGCATAGAGTGTGAAAACTGAGTTTCCTTGAGAGCTGCTTGGAAGCCTGATGGTGTGTGAAGTTAGTGAGCCAAATGGAGTTGTTCTCCCACAAGAACCACTCGGCTGATCCTTCTTCAATATGCCCTTCACCAACATGCAGTGTTTCCTTGATTGAATTAGCTCTCACACCAATATTTGCGTCTAGAGCCTTTGCATTGAGGGCTATCTGAAAACTGCTGTGGCGCTGAAGTTGCGTGAGAATGTGGAGTTGGTGGCATGTGAAACCCGCATGTGGAGCATTCGTTTGTGTGGGATGCTCTACCAGGTTCATTCCTAGATAATGCACTCAAAGGGCACAAAGCATAGAGTGTGAAAACTGAGTTTCCTTGAGAATTGCTTGGAAGCCTGATGGTGTGTGAAGTTAGTGAGCCAAATGCAGTTGTTCTCCCACAAGAACCACTCGGCTGATCCTTCTTCAAT
Organism: Ochotona princeps; assembly: GCF_030435755.1. Taxonomy (NCBI): domain Eukaryota; kingdom Metazoa; phylum Chordata; class Mammalia; order Lagomorpha; family Ochotonidae; genus Ochotona; species Ochotona princeps. Next base: position 74,458 of record NW_026698881.1, on the reverse strand, counting down.
ATGCCTTTCACCAACATGCAGTGTTTCCTTGATTGAATTAGCTCTCACACCAATATTTGCGTCTAGAGCCTTTGCATTGAGGGCTATCTGAAAACGGCTGTGGCGCTGAAGTTGCCTGTGAGTGTGGAGTTGGTGGCATGTGAAACCCGCATGTGGAGCATTCGTTTGTGTGGGATGCTCTACCAGGTTCATTCCTAGATAATGCACTCAAAGGGCACTAAGCATAGAGTGTGAAAACTGAGTTTCCTTGAGAGCTGCTTGGAAGCCTGATGGTGTGTGAAGTTAGTGAGCCAAATGGAGTTGTTCTCCCACAAGAACCACTCGGCTGATCCTTCTTCAATATGCCCTTCACCAACATGCAGTGTTTCCTTGATTGAATTAGCTCTCACACCAATATTTGCGTCTAGAGCCTTTGCATTGAGGGCTATCTGAAAATGGCTGTGGCGCTGAAGTTGCCTGTGAATGTGGAGTTGATGGCATGTGAAACCCGCATGTGGAGCATTCGTTTGTGTGGGATGCTCTACCAGGTTCATTCCTAGATAATGCACTCAAAGGGCACTAAGCATAGAGTGTGAAAACTGAGTTTCCTTGAGAGCTGCTTGGAAGCCTGATGGTGTGTGAAGTTAGTGAGCCAAAGAACCATTTGGAAGCGTGATGGTGTGTGAAGTTAGTGAGCCAAATGGAGTTGTTCTCCCACAAGAACCACTCGGCTGATCCTTCTTCAATATGCCCTTCACCAACATGCAGTGTTTCCTTGATTGAATTAGCTCTCACACCAATATTTGCGTCTAGAGCCTTTGCATTGAGGGCTATCTGAAAACGGCTGTGGCGCTGAAGTTGCCTGTGAATGTGGAGTTGGTGGCATGTGAAACCCGCATGTGGAGCATTCGTTTGTGTGGGATGCTCTACCAGGTTCATTCCTAGATAATGCACTCCAAGGGCACTAAGCATAGAGTGTGAAAACTGAGTTTCCTTGAGAGCTGCTTGGAAGCCTGATGGTGTGTGAAGTTAGTGAGCCAAATGGAGTTGTTCTCCCACAAGAACCACTCGGCTGATCCTTCTTCAATATGCCCTTCACCAACATGCAGTGTTTCCTTGATTGAATTAGCTCTCACACCAATATTTGCGTCTAGAGCCTTTGAATTGAGGGCTATCTGAAAACGGCTGTGGCGCTGAAGTTGCCTGTGAATGTGGAGTTGGTGGCATGTGAAACCCGCATGTGGAGCATTCGTTTGTGTGGGATGCTCTACCAGGTTCATTCCTAGATAATGCACTCAAAGGGCACTAAGCATAGAGTGTGAAAACTGAGTTTCCTTGAGAGCTGCTTAGAAGCCTGATGGTATGTGAAGTTAGTGAGCCAAGGAACCATTTGGAAGCCTGATGGTGTGTGAAGTTAGTGAGCCAAATGGAGTTGTTCTCACACAAGAACCACTCGGCTGATCCTTCTTCAATATGCCCTTCACCAACATGCAGTGTTTCCTTGATTGAATTAGCTCTCACACCAATATTTGCGTCTAGAGCCTTTGCATTGAGGGCTATCTGAAAACGGCTGTGGCGCTGAAGTTGCCTGTCAATGTGGAGTTGGTGGCATGTGAAACCCGCATGTGGAGCATTCGTTTGTGTGGGATGCTCTACCAGGTTCATTCCTAGATAATGCACTCAAAGGGCACTAAGCATAGAGTGTGAAAACTGAGTTTCCTTGAGAGCTGCTTGGAAGCCTGATGGTGTGTGAAGTTAGTGAGCCAAATGGTGTTGTTCTCCCACAGGAACCACTCGGCTGATCCTTCTTCAATATGCCCTTCACCAACATGCAGTGTTTCCTTGATTGAATTAGCTCTCACACCAATATTTGCGTCTAGAGCCTTTGCATTGAGGGCTATCTGAAAATGGCTGTGGCGTTGAAGTTGCCTGAGAATGTGGAGTTGGTTGCATGTGAAACCCACATGTGGAAGCATTCGTTTGTGTGGGATGCTCTACCAGGTTCATTCCTAGATAATGCACTCAAAGGGCACTAAGCATAGAGTGTGAAAACTGAGTTTCCTTAAGAGCTGCTTGGAAGCCTGATGGTGTGTGAAGTAATGAGCCAAATGGAGTTGTTCTCCCACAAGAACCACTCGGCTGATCCTTCTTCAATATGCCCTTCACCAACATGCAGTGTTTCCTTGATTGAATTAGCTCTCACACCAATATTTGCGTCTAGAGCCTTTGCATTGAGGGCTATCTGAAAACGGCTGTGGCGCTGAAGTTGCGTGAGAATGTGGAGTTGGTGGCATGTGAAACCCGCATGTGGAGAATTCGTTTGTGTGGGATGCTCTACCAGGTTCATTCCTAGATAATGCACTCAAAGGGCACTAAGCATAGAGTGTGAAAACTGAGTTTCCTTGAGAGCTGCTTGGAAGCCTGATGGTGTGTGAAGTTAGTGCGCCAAATGGAGTTGTTCTCCCACAAGAACCACTCGGCTGATCCTTCTTCAATATGCCCTTCACCAACATGCAGTGTTTCCTTGATTGAATTAGCTCTCACACCAATATTTGCGTCTAGAGCCTTTGCATTGAGGGCTATCTGAAAACTGCTGTGGCGCTGAAGTTGCGTGAGAATGTGGAGTTGGTGGCATGTGAAACCCGCATGTGGAGCATTCGTTTGTGTGGGATGCTCTACCAGCTTCATTTCAGTCCTAGGTACTCAAAGGGCACTAAGCATAGAGTGTGAAAACTGAGTTTCCTTGAGAGCTGCTTGGAAGCCTGATGGTGTGTGAAGTTAGTGAGCCAAATGGAGTTGTTCTCCCACAAGAACCACTCGGCTGATCCTTCTTCAATATGCCCTTCACCAACATGCAGTGTTTACTTGATTGAATTAGCTCTCACACCAATATTTGCGTCTAGAGCCTTTGCATTGAGGGCTATCTGAAAACGGCAGTGGCGCTGAAGTTGCCTGAGAATGTGTAGTTGGTGGCATGTGAAACCCGCATGTGGAGCATTCGTTTGTGAAGGATGCTCTACCACGTTCATTCCTAGATAATGCACTCAAAGGGCACTAAGCATAGAGTGTGAAAACTGAGTTTCCTTGAGAGCTGCTTGGAAGCCTGATGGTATGTGAAGTTAGTGAGCCAAAGAAACATTTGGAAGCCTGATGGTGTGTGAAGTTAGTGAGCCAAATGGAGTTGTTCTCACACAAGAACCACTCGGCTGATCCTTCTTCAATATGCCTTTCACCAACATGCAGTGTTTCCTTGATTGAATTAGCTCTCACACCAATATTTGCGTCTAGAGCCTTTGCATTGAGGGCTATCTGAAAACGGCTGTGGCACTGAAGTTGCCTGTGAATGTGGAGTTGGTGGCATGTGAAACCCGCATGTGGAGCATTCGTTTGTGTGGGATGCTCTACCAGGTTCATTCCTAGATAATGCACTCAAAGGGCACTAAGCATAGAGTGTGAAAACTGAGTTTCCTTGAGAGCTGCTTGGAAGCCTGATGGTGTGTGAAGTTAGTGAGCCAAAGAACCATTTGGAAGCCTGATGGTGTGTGAAGTTAGTGAGCCAAATGGAGTTGTTCTCCCACAAGAACCATTCGGCTGATCCTTCTTCAATATGCCCTTCACCAACATGCAGTGTTTCCTTGATTGAATTAGCTCTCACACCAATATTTGCGTCTAGAGCCTTTGCATTGAGGGCTATCTGAAAACGGCTGTGGCGCTGAAGTTGCCTGAGAATGTGGAGTTGATGGCATGTGAAACCCGCATGTGGAGCATTCGTTTGTGTGGGATGCTCTACCAGGTTCATTCCTAGATAATGCACTCAAAGGGCTCTAAGCATAGAGTGTGAAAACTGAGTTTCCTTGAGAGCTGCTTGGAAGCCTGATGGTGTGTGAAGTTAGTGAGCCAAATGGAGTTGTTCTCCCACAAGAACCACTCGGCTGATCCTTCTTCAATATGCCCTTCACCAACATGCAGTGTTTCCTTGATTGAATTAGCTCTCACACCAATATTTGCGTCTAGAGCCTTTGCATTGAGGGCTGTCTGAAAACGGCTGTGGCGCTGAAGTTGCCTGTGAATGTGGAGTTGGTGGCATGTGAAACCCGCATGTGGAGCATTCGTTTGTGTGGGATGCTCACCAAGCTTCATTTCAGTCCTAGGTACTCAAAGGGCACTAAGCATAGAGTGTGAAAACTGAGTTTCTTTGAGAGCTGCTTAGAAGCCTGATGGTGTGTGAAGTTAGTGAGCCAAATGGAGTTGTTCTCCCACAAGAACCACTCGGCTGATCCTTCTTCAATATGCCCTTCACCAACATGCAGTGTTTCCTTGATTGAATTAGCTCTCACACCAATATTTGCGTCTAGAGCCTTTGCATTGAGGGCTATCTGAAAACGGCTGTGGCGCTGAAGTTGCCTGTGAATGTGGAGTTGGTGGCATGTGAAACCCGCATGTGGAGCATTCGTTTGTGTGGGATGCTCTACCAGCTTCATTTCAGTCCTAGGTACTCAAAGGGCACTAAGCATAGAGTGTGAAAACTGAGTTTCCTTGAGAGCTGCTTGGAAGCCTGATGGTGTGTGAAGTTAGTGAGCCAAATGGAGTTGTTCTCCCACAAGAACCACTCGGCTGATCCTTCTTCAATATGCCCTTCACCAACATGCAGTGTTTCCTTGATTGAATTAGCTCTCACACCAATATTTGCGTCTAGAGTCTTTGCATTGTGGGCTATCTGAAAACTGCTGTGGCGCTGAAGTTGCGTGAGAATGTGGAGTTGGTGGCATGTGAAACCCGCATGTGGAAAATTCGTTTGTGTGGGATGCTCTACCAGGTTCATTCCTAGATAATGCACTCAAAGGGCACTAAGCATAGAGTGTGAAAACTGAGTTTCCTTGAGAGCTGCTTGGAAGCCTGATGGTATGGGAAGTTAGTGAGCCAAAGAACCATTTGAAAGCCTGATGGTGTGTGAAGTTAGTGAGCCAATGGAGTTGTTCTCCCACAAGAACCACTCGGCTGATCCTTCTTCAATATGCCCTTCACCAACATGCAGTGTTTCCTTGATTGAATTAGCTCTCACACCAATATTTTCGTCTACAGCCTTTGCATTGAGGGCTATCTGAAAACGGCAGTGGCGCTGAAGTTGCCTGTGAATGTGGAGTTGGTGGCATGTGAAACCCGCATGTGGAGCATTCGTTTGTGTGGGATGCTCTACCATGTTCATTCCTAGATAATGCACTCAAAGGGCACTAAGCATAGAGTGTGAAAACTGAGTTTCCTTGAGAGCTGCTTGGAAGCCTGATGGTGTGTGAAGTTAGTGAGCCAAATGGAGTTGTTCTCCCACAAGAAGCACTCGGCTGATCCTTCTTCAATATGCCCTTCACCAACATGCAGTGTTTCCTTGATTGAATTAGCTCTCACACCAATATTTGCGTCTAGAGCCTTTGCATTGAGGGCTATCTGAAAACGGCTGTGGCGCTGAAGTTGCCTGAGAATGTGGAGTTGGTGGCATGTGAAACCCGCATGTGGAGCATTCGTTTGTGTGGGATGCTCTACCAGGTTCATTCCTAGATAATGCACTCAAAGGGCACTAAGCATAGAGTGTGAAAACTGAGTTTCCTTGAGAGCTGCTTGGAAGCCTGATGGTGTGTGAAGTTAGTGAGCCAAATGGAGTTGTTCTCCCACAAGAACCACTCGGCTGATCCTTCTTCAATATGCCCTTCACCAACATGCAGTGTTTCCTTGATTGAATTAGCTCTCACACCAATATTTGCGTCTAGAGCCTTTGCATTGAGGGCTATCTGAAAACTGCTGTGGCGCTGAAGTTGCGTGAGAATGTGGAGTTGGTGGCATGTGAAACCCGCATGTGGAGAATTCGTTTGTGTGGGATGCTCTACCAGGTTCATTCCTAGATAATGCACTCAAAGGGCACTAAGCATAGAGTGTGAAAACTGAGTTTCCTTGAGAGCTGCTTGGAAGCCTGATGGTACGTGATGTTAGTGAGCCAAAGAACCATTTGGAAGCCTGATGGTGTGTGAAGTTATTGAGCCAAATGGAGTTGTTCTCACACAAGAACCACTCGGCTGATCCTTCTTCAATATGCCCTTCACCAACATGCAGTGTTTCCTTGATTGAATTAGCTCTCACACCAATATTTGCGTCTAGAGCCTTTGCATTGAGGGCTATCTGAAAACGGCTGTGGCGCTGAAGTTGCCTGAGAATGTGGAGTTGGTGGCATGTGAAACCCGCATGTGGAGCATTCGTTTGTGTGGGATGCTCTACCAGGTTCATTCCTAGATAATGCACTCAAAGGGCACTAAGCATAGAGTGTGAAAACTGAGTTTCCTTAAGAGCTGCTTGGAAGCCTGATGGTGTGTGAAGTTAGTGAGCCAAATGGAGTTGTTCTCCCACAAGAACCACTCGGCTGATCCTTCTTCAATATGCCCTTCACCAACATGCAATGTTTCCTTGATTGAATTAGCTCTCACACCAATACTTGTGTCTAGAGCCTTTGCATTGAGGGCTATCTGAAAACGGCTGTGGCGCTGAAGTTGCCTGAGAATGTGGAGTTGGTGGCATGTGAAACCCGCATGTGGAGCATTCGTTTGTGTGGGATGCTCACCAAGCTTCATTTCAGTCCTAGGTACTCAAAGGGCACTAAGCATAGAGTGTGAAAACTGAGTTTCTTTGAGAGCTGCTTAGAAGCCTGATGGTTTGTGAAGTTAGTGAGCCAAATGGAGTTGTTCTCCCACAAGAACCACTCGGCTGATCCTTCTTCAATATGCCCTTCACCAACATGCAGTGTTTCCTTGATTGAATTAGCTCTCACACCAATACTTGTGTCTAGAGCCTTTGCATTGAGGGCTATCTGAAAACGGCTGTGGCGCTGAAGTTGCCTGAGAATGTGGAGTTGGTGGCATGTGAAACCCGCATGTGGAGCATTCGTTTGTGTGGGATGCTCTACCAGGTTCATTCCTAGATAATGCACTCAAAGGGCACTAAGCATAGAGTGTGAAAACTGAGTTTCCTTAAGAGCTGCTTGGAAGCCTGATGGTGTGTGAAGTTAGTGAGCCAAATGGAGTTGTTCTCCCACAAGAACCACTCGGCTGATCCTTCTTCAATATGCCCTTCACCAACATGCAATGTTTCCTTGATTGAATTAGCTCTCACACCAATATTTGTGTCTAGAGCCTTTGCATTGAGGGCTATCTGAAAACGGCTGTGGCGCTGAAGTTGCCTGAGAATGTGGAGTTGGTGGCATGTGAAACCCGCATGTGGAGCATTCGTTTGTGTGGGATGCTCACCAAGCTTCATTTCAGTCCTAGGTACTCAAAGGGCACTAAGCATAGAGTGTGAAAACTGAGTTTCTTTGAGAGCTGCTTAGAAGCCTGATGGTTTGTGAAGTTAGTGAGCCAAATGGAGTTGTTCTCCCACAAGAACCACTCGGCTGATCCTTCTTCAATATGCCCTTCACCAACATGCAGTGTTTCCTTGATTGAATTAGCTCTCACACCAATATTTGCGTCTAGAGCCTTTGCATTGAGGGCTATCTGAAAACGGCTGTGGCGCTGAAGTTGCCTGAGAATGTGGAGTTGGTGGCATGTGAAACCCGCATGTGGAGCATTCGTTTGTGTGGGATCCTCTACCAGCTTCATTTCAGTCCTAGGTACTCAAAGGGCACTAAGCATAGAGTGTGAAAACTGAGTTTCCTTGAGAGCTGCTTGGAAGCCTGATGGTGTGTGAAGTTAGTGAGCCAAATGGAGTTGTTCTCCCACAAGAACCACTCGGCTGATCCTTCTTCAATATGCCCTTCACCAACATGCAGTGTTTCCTTGATTGAATTAGCTCTCACACCAATATTTGCGTCTAGAGCCTTTGCATTGAGGGCTATCTGAAAACGGCTGTGGCGCTGAAGTTGCCTGTCAATGTGGAGTTGGTGGCATGTGAAACCCGCATGTGGAGCATTCGTTTGTGTGGGATGCTCTACCAGGTTCATTCCTAGATAATGCACTCAAAGGGCACTAAGCATAGAGTGTGAAAACTGAGTTTCCTTGAGAGCTGCTTGGAAGCCTGATGGTGTGTGAAGTTAGTGAGCCAAATGGAGTTGTTCTCCCACAAGAACCACTCGGCTGATCCTTCTTCAATATGCCCTTCACCAACATGCAGTGTTTATTTGATTGAATTAGCTCTCACACCAATATTTGCGTCTAGAGCCTTTGCATTGAGGGCTATGTGAAAATCGCTGTGGCGCTGAAGTTGCCTGAGAATGTGGAGTTGGTGGCATGTGAAACCCGCATGTGGAAGCATTCGTTTGTGTGGGATGCTCTGCCAGGTTCATTCCTAGATAATGCACTAAAAGGGCACTAAGCATAGAGTGTGAAAACTGAGTTTCCTTAAGAGCTGCTTGGAAGCCTGATGGTGTGTGAAGTTAATGAGCCAAATGGAGTTGTTCTCCCACAAGAACCACTCGGCTGATCCTTCTTCAATATGCCCTTCACCAACATGCAGTGTTTCCTTGATTGAATTAGCTCTCACACCAATATTTGCGTCTAGAGCCTTTGCATTGAGGGCTATCTGAAAACGGCTGTGGCGCTGAAGTTGCCTGTGAATGTGGAGTTGGTGGCATGTGAAACCCGCATGTGGAGCATTCGTTTGTGTGGGATGCTCTACCAGGTTCATTCCTAGATAATGCACTCAAAGGGCACTAAGCATAGAGTGTGAAAACTGAGTTTCCTTGAGAGCTGCTTGGAAGCCTGATGGTGTGTGAAGTTAGTGAGCCAAATGGAGTTGTTCTCCCACAAGAACCACTCGGCTGATCCTTCTTCAATATGCCCTTCACCAACATGCAGTGTTTCCTTGATTGAATTAGCTCTCACACCAATATTTGCGTCTAGAGCCTTTGCATTGAGGGCTATCTGAAAACGGCTGTGGCGCTGAAGTTGCCTGTGAATGTGGAGTTGGTGGCATGTGAAACCCGCATGTGGAGCATTCGTTTGTGTGGGATGCTCTACCAGGTTCATTCCTAGATAATGCACTCAAAGGGCACTAAGCATAGAGTGTGAAAATTGAGTTTCCTTAAGAGCTGCTTGGAAGCCTGATGGTGTGTGAAGTAATGAGCCAAATAAAGTTGCTCTCCCACAAGAACCACTCGGCTGATCCTTCTTCAATATGCCCTTCACCAACATGCAGTGTTTCCTTGATTGAATTAGCTCTCACACCAATATTTGCGTCTAGAGCCTTTGCATTGAGGGCTATGTGAAAATGGCTGTGGCGCTGAAGTTGCCTGAGAATGTGGAGTTGGTGGCATGTGAAACCCGCATGTGGAGCATTCGTTTGTGTGGGATGCTCACCAAGCTTCATTTCAGTCCTAGGTACTCAAAGGGCACTAAGCATAGAGTGTGAAAACTGAGTTTCCTTGAGACCTGCTTAGAAGCCTGGTGGTTTGTGAAGTTAGTGAGCCAAATGGAGTTGTTCTCCCACAAGAACCACTCGGCTGATCCTTCTTCAATATGCCCTTCACCAACATGCAGTATTTCCTTGATTGAATTAGCTCTCACACCAATATTTGCGTCTAGAGCCTTTGCATTGAGGGCTATCTGAAAACGGCTGTGGCGCTGAAGTTGCCTGAGAATGTGGAGTTGGTGGCATGTGAAACCCGCATGTGGAGCATTCGTTTGTGTGGGATGCTCTACCAGGTTCTTCCTAGATAATGCACTAAAAGGGCACTAAGCATAGAGTGTGAAAACTGAGTTTCCTTGAGAGCTGCTTGGAAGCCTGATGGTGTGTGAAGTTAGTGAGCCAAATGGAGTTGTTCTCCCACAAGAACCACTCGGCTGATCCTTCTTCAATATGCCCTTCACCAACATGCAGTGTTTCCTTGATTGAATTAGCTCTCACACCAATATTTGCATCTAGAGCCTTTGCATTGAGGGCTATCTGAAAATGGCTGTGGCGCTGAAGTTGCCTGTCAATGTGGAGTTGGTGGCATGTGAAACCCGCATGTGGAGCATTCGTTTGTGTGGGATGCTCACCAAGCTTCATTTCAGTCCTAGATACTTAAAGGGCACTAAGCATAGAGTGTGAAAACTGAGTTTCCTTGAGAGCTGCTTGGAAGCCTGATGGTGTGTGAAGTTAGTGAGCCAAATGGAGTTGTTCTCCCACAAGAACCACTCGGCTGATCCTTCTTCAATATGCCCTTCACCAACATGCAGTGTTTCCTTGATTGAATTAGCTCTCACACCAATATTTGCGTCTAGAGCCTTTGCATTGAGGGCTATCTGAAAACGGCTGTGGCGCTGAAGTTGCCTGAGAATGTGGAGTTGGTGGCATGTGAAACCCGCATGTGGAGCATTCGTTTGTGTGGGATGCTCTACCAGGTTCATTCCTAGATAATGCACTCAAAGGGCACTAAGCATAGAGTGTGAAAACTGAGTTTCCTTGAGAGCTGCTTGGAAGCCTGATGGTGTGTGAAGTTAGTGAGCCAAATGGAGTTGTTCTCCCACAAGAACCACTCGGCTGATCCTTCTTCAATATGCCCTTCACCAACATGCAGTGTTTCCTTGATTGAATTAGCTCTCACACCAATATTTGCGTCTAGAGCCTTTGCATTGAGGGCTATCTGAAAACGGCTGTGGCGCTGAAGTTGCCTGAGAATGTGGAGTTGGTGGCATGTGAAACCCGCATGTGGAGCATTCGTTTGTGTGGGATGCTCACCAAGCTTCATTTCAGTCCTAGGTACTCAAAGGGCACTAAGGATAGACTGTGAAAACTGAGTTTCCTTGAGAGCTGCTTAGAAGCCTGATGGTGTGTGAAGTTAGTGAGCCAAATGGAGTTGTTCTCCCACAAGAACCACTCGGCTGATCCTTCTTCAATATGACCTTCACCAACATGCAGTGTTTCCTTGATTGAATTAGCTCTCACACCAATATTTGCGTCTAGAGCCTTTGCATTGAGGGCTATCTGAAAACGGCTGTGGCGCTGAAGTTGCCTGAGAATGTGGAGTTGGTGGCATGTGAAACCCGCATGTGGAGCATTCGTTTGTGTGGGATGCTCTACCAGGTTCATTCCTAGACAATGCACTCAAAGGGCACTAAGCATAGAGTGTGAAAACTGAGTTTCCTTGAGAGCTGCTTGGAAGCCTGATGGTGTGTGAAGTTAGTGAGCCAAATGGAGTTTTCTCCCACAAGAACCACTCGGCTGATCCTTCTTCAATATGCCCTTCACCAACATGCAGTGTTTCCTTGATTGAATTAGCTCTCACACCAATATTTGCGTCTAGAGCCTTTGCATTGAGGGCTATCTGAAAACGGCTGTGGCACTGAAGTTGCGTGAGAATGTGGAGTTGGTGGCATGTGAAACCCGCATGTGGAGCATTCGTTTGTGTGGGATGCTCTACCAGGTTCATTCCTAGATAATGCACTCAAAGGGCACTAAGCATAGAGTGTGAAAACTGAGTTTCCTTGAGAGCTGCTTGGAAGCCTGATGGTGTGTGATGTTAGTGAGCCAAATGGAGTTGTTCTCCCACAAGAACCACTCAGCTGATCCTTCTTCAATATGCCCTTCACCAACATGCAGTGTTTCCTTGATTGATTAGCTCTCACACCAATATTTGCATCTAGAGCCTTTGCATTGAGGGCTATCTGAAAACGGCTGTGGCGCTGAAGTTGCCTGTCAATGTGGAGTTGGTGGCATGTGAAACCCGCATGTGGAGCATTCGTTTGTGTGGGATGCTCTACCAGGTTCATTCCTAGATAATGCACTCAAAGGGCACTAAGCATAGAGTGTGAAAACTGAGTTTCCTTGAGAGCTGCTTGGAAGCCTGATGGTGTGTGAAGTTAGTGAGCCAAATGGAGTTGTTCTCCCACAAGAACCACTCGGCTGATCCTTCTTCAATATGCCCTTCACCAACATGCAGTGTTTCCTTGATTGAATTAGCTCTCACACCAATATTTGCGTCTAGAGCCTTTGCATTGAGGGCTATCTGAAAACGGCTGTGGCGCTGAAGTTGCCTGAGAATGTGGAGTTGGTGGCATGTGAAACCCGCATGTGGAGCATTCGTTTGTGTGGGATGCTCTACCAGGTTCATTCCTAGATAATGCACTCAAAGAGCACTAAGCATAGAGTGTGAAAACTGAGTTTCCTTGAGAGCTGCTTGGAAGCCTGATGGTGTGTGAAGTTAGTGAGCCAAATGGAGTTGTTCTCCCACAAGAACCACTCGGCTGATCCTTCTTCAATATGCCTTTCACCAACATGCAGTGTTTCCTTGATTGAATTAGCTCTCACACCAATATTTGCGTCTAGAGCCTTTGCATTGAGGGCTATCTGAAAATGGCTGTGGCGCTGAAGTTGCCTGAGAATGTGGAGTTGGTGGCATGTGAAACCCGCATGTGGAGCATTCGTTTGTGTGGGATGCTCACCAAGCTTCATTTCAGTCCTAGGTACTCAAAGGGCACTAAGCATAGAGTGTGAAAACTGAGTTTCCTTGAGAGCTGCTTAGAAGCCTGATGGTTTGTGAAGTTAGTGAGCCAAATGGAGTTGTTCTCCCACAAGAACCACTGGGCTGATCCTTCTTCAATATGCCCTTCACCAACATGCAGTGTTTCCTTGATTGAATTAGCTCTCACACCAATATTTGCGTCTAGAGCCTTTGCATTGAGGGCTATCTGAAAACGGCTGTGGCGCTGAAGTTGCCTGAGAATGTGGAGTTGGTGGCATGTGAAACCCGCATGTGGAGCATTCGTTTTTGTGGGATGCTCTTCCAGGTTCATTCCTAGATAATGCACTCAAAGGGCTCTAAGCATAGAGTGTGAAAACTGAGTTTCCTTGAGAGCTGCTTGGAAGCCTGATGGTGTGTGAAGTTAGTGAGCCAAATGGAATTGTTCTCCCACAAGAACCACTCAGCTGATCCTTCTTCAATATGCCCTTCACCAACATGCAGTGTTTCCTTGATTGAATTAGCTCTCACACCAATATTTGTGTCTAGAGCCTTTGCATTGAGGGCTATCTGAAAACGGCTGTGGCGCTGAAGTTGCGTGAGAATGTGGAGTTGGTGGCATGTGAAACCCGCATGTGGAGCATTCGTTTGTGTGGGATGCTCTACCAGGTTCATTCCTAGATAATGCACTCAAAGGGCACTAAGCATAGAGTGTGAAAACTGAGTTTCCTTGAGAGCTGCTTGGAAGCCTGATGGTGTATGAAGTTAGTGAGCCAAAGAACCATTTGGAAGCCTGATGGTGTGTGAAGTTAGTGAGCCAAATGGAGTTGTTCTCCCACAAGAACCACTCGGCTGATCCTTCTTCAATATGCCCTTCACCAACATGCAGTGTTTCCTTGATTGAATTAGCTCTCACACCAATATTTGCGTCTAGAGCCTTTGCATTGAGGGCTATCTGAAAACGGCTGTGGCGCTGAAGTTGCCTGAGAATGTGGAGTTGGTGGCATGTGAAACCCGCATGTGGAGCATTCGTTTGTGTGGGATGCTCTACCAGGTTCATTCCTAGATAATGCACTCAAAGGGCACAAAGCATAGAGTGTGAAAACTGAGTTTCCTTGAGAACTGCTTGGAAGCCTGATGGTGTGTGAAGTTAGTGAGCCAAATGGAGTTGTTCTCCCACAAGAACCACTCGGCTGATCCTTCTTCAATATGCCCTTCACCAACATGCAGTGTTTCCTTGATTGAATTAGCTCTCACACCAATATTTGCGTCTAGAGCCTTTGCATTGAGGGCTATCTGAAAACGGCTGTGGCGCTGAAGTTGCCTGTGAATGTGGAGTTGGTGGCATGTGAAACCCGCATGTGGAGCATTCGTTTGTGTGGGATGCTCTACCAGGTTCATTCCTAGATAATGCACTCAAAGGGCACTAAGCATAGAGTGTGAAAACTGAGTTTCCTTGAGAGCTGCTTGGAAGCCTGATGGTGTGTGAAGTTAGTGAGCCAAATGGAGTTGTTCTCCCACAAGAACCACTCGGCTGATCCTTCTTCAATATGCCCTTCACCAACATGCAGTGTTTCCTTGATTGAATTAGCTCTCACACCAATATTTGCGTCTAGAGCCTTTGCATTGAGGGCTATCTGAAAACGGCTGTGGCGCTGAAGTTGCCTGTGAATGTGGAGTTGATGGCATGTGAAACCCGCATGTGGAGCATTCGTTTGTGTGGGATGCTCTACCAGGTTCATTCCTAGATAATGCACTCAAAGGGCTCTAAGCATAGAGTGTGAAAACTGAGTTTCCTTGAGAGCTGCTTGGAAGCCTGATGGTGTGTGAAGTTAGTGAGCCAAAGAACCATTTGGAAGCCTGATGGTGTGTGAAGTTAGTGAGCCAAATGGAGTTGTTCTCCCACAAGAACCACTCGGCTGATCCTTCTTCAATATGCCCTTCACCAACATGCAGTGTTTCCTTGATTGAATTAGCTCTCACACCAATATTTGCGTCTAGAGCCTTTGCATTGAGGGCTATCTGAAAACGGCTGTGGCGCTGAAGTTGCCTGAGAATGTGGAGTTGGTGGCATGTGAAACCCGCATGTGGAGCATTCGTTTTTGTGGGATGCTCTTCCAGGTTCATTCCTAGATAATGCACTCAAAGGGCTCTAAGCATAGAGTGTGAAAACTGAGTTTCCTTGAGAGCTGCTTGGAAGCCTGATGGTGTGTGAAGTTAGTGAGCCAAATGGAGTTGTTCTCCCACAAGAACCACTCGGCTGATCCTTCTTCAATATGCCCTTCACCAACATGCAGTGTTTCCTTGATTGAATTAGCTCTCACACCAATATTTGAGTCTAGAGCCTTTGCATTGAGGGCTATCTGAAAACGGCAGTGGCGCTGAAGTTGCGTGTGAATGTGGAGTTGGTGGCATGTGAAACCCGCATGTGGAGCATTCGTTTGTGTGGGATGCTCTACCAGGTTCATTCCTAGATAATGCACTCAAAGGGCACTAAGCATAGACTGTGAAAACTGAGTTTCCTTGAGAGCTGCTTGGAAGCCTGATGGTGTGTGAAGTTAGTGAGCCAAATGGAGTTGTTCTCCCACAAGAACCACTCGGCTGATCCTTCTTCAATATGCCCTTCACCAACATGCAGTGTTTCCTTGATTGAATTAGCTCTCACACCAATATTTGCGTCTAGAGCCTTTGCATTGAGGGCTATCTGAAAGCGGCTGTGGCGCTGAAGTTGCGTGAGAATGTGGAGTTGGTGGCATGTGAAACCCGCATGTGGAGCATTCGTTTGTGTGGGATGCTCTACCAGGTTCATTCCTAGATAATGCACTCAAAGGGCACTAAGCATAGAGTGTGAAAACTGAGTTTCCTTGAGAGCTGCTTGGAAGCCTGATGGTGTGTGAAGTTAGTGAGCCAAAGAACCATTTGGAAGCCTGATGGTGTGTGAAGTTAGTGAGCCAAATGGAGTTGTTCTCCCACAAGAACCACTCGGCTGATCCTTCTTCAATATGCCCTTCACCAACATGCAGTGTTTCCTTGATTGAATTAGCTCTCACACCAATATTTGCGTCTAGAGCCTTTGCATTGAGGGCTATCTGAAAACGGCTGTGGCGCTGAAGTTGCCTGAGAATGTGGAGTTGATGGCATGTGAAACCCGCATGTGGAGCATTCGTTTGTGTGGGATGCTCTTCCAGGTTCATTCCTAGATAATGCACTCAAAGGGCTCTAAGCATAGAGTGTGAAAACTGAGTTTCCTTGAGAGCTGCTTGGAAGCCTGATGGTGTGTGAAGTTAGTGAGCCAAATGGAGTTGTTCTCCCACAAGAACCACTCGGCTGATCCTTCTTCAATATGCCCTTCACCAACATGCAGTGTTTCCTTGATTGAATTAGCTCTCACACCAATATTTGCGTCTAGAGCCTTTGCATTGAGGGCTATCTGAAAACGGCTGTGGCGCTGAAGTTGCGTGAGAATGTGGAGTTGGTGGCATGTGAAACCCGCATGTGGAGCATTCGTTTGTGTGGGATGCTCTACCAGGTTCATTCCTAGATAATGCACTCAAAGGGCACAAAGCATAGAGTGTGAAAACTGAGTTTCCTTGAGAACTGCTTGGAAGCCTGATGGTGTGTGAAGTTAGTGAGCCAAATGGAGTTGTTCTCCCACAAGAACCACTCGGCTGATCCTTCTTCAATATGCCCTTCACCAACATGCAGTGTTTCCTTGATTGAATTAGCTCTCACACCAATATTTGCGTCTAGAGCCTTTGCATTGAGGGCTATCTGAAAACGGCTGTGGCGCTGAAGTTGCCTGTGAATGTGGAGTTGGTGGCATGTGAAACCCGCATGTGGAGCATTCGTTTGTGTGGGATGCTCTACCAGGTTCATTCCTAGATAATGCACTCCAAGGGCACTAAGCATAGAGTGTGAAAACTGAGTTTCCTTGAGAGCTGCTTGGAAGCCTGATGGTGTGTGAAGTTAGTGAGCCAAATGGAGTTGTTCTCCCACAAGAACCACTCGGCTGATCCTTCTTCAATATGCCCTTCACCAACATGCAGTGTTTCCTTGATTGAATTAGCTCTCACACCAATATTTGCGTCTAGAGCCTTTGCATTGAGGGCTATCTGAAAACGGCTGTGGCGCTGAAGTTGCCTGTGAATGTGGAGTTGATGGCATGTGAAACCCGCATGTGGAGCATTCGTTTGTGTGGGATGCTCTACCAGGTTCATTCCTAGATAATGCACTCAAAGGGCTCTAAGCATAGAGTGTGAAAACTGAGTTTCCTTGAGAGCTGCTTGGAAGCCTGATGGTGTGTGAAGTTAGTGAGCCAAATGGAGTTGTTCTCCCACAAGAACCACTCGGCTGATCCTTCTTCAATATGCCCTTCACCAACATGCAGTGTTTCCTTGATTGAATTAGCTCTCACACCAATATTTGCGTCTAGAGCCTTTGCATTGAGGGCTATCTGAAAACGGCTGTGGCGCTGAAGTTGCCTGTGAATGTGGAGTTGGTGGCATGTGAAACCCGCATGTGGAGCATTCGTTTGTGTGGGATGCTCTACCAGGTTCATTCCTAGATAATGCACTCAAAGGGCACTAAGCATAGAGTGTGAAAACTGAGTTTCCTTGAGAGCTGCTTGGAAGCCTGATGGTGTGTGAAGTTAGTGAGCCAAATGGAGTTGTTCTCCCACAAGAACCACTCGGCTGATCCTTCTTCAATATGCCCTTCACCAACATGCAGTGTTTCCTTGATTGAATTAGCTCTCACACCAATATTTGCGTCTAGAGCCTTTGCATTGAGGGCTATCTGAAAACGGCTGTGGCGCTGAAGTTGCCTGTGAATGTGGAGTTGATGGCATGTGAAACCCGCATGTGGAGCATTCGTTTGTGTGGGATGCTCTACCAGGTTCATTCCTAGATAATGCACTCAAAGGGCTCTAAGCATAGAGTGTGAAAACTGAGTTTCCTTGAGAGCTGCTTGGAAGCCTGATGGTGTGTGAAGTTAGTGAGCCAAAGAACCATTTGGAAGCCTGATGGTGTGTGAAGTTAGTGAGCCAAATGGAGTTGTTCTCCCACAAGAACCACTCGGCTGATCCTTCTTCAATATGCCCTTCACCAACATGCAGTGTTTCCTTGATTGAATTAGCTCTCACACCAATATTTGCGTCTAGAGCCTTTGCATTGAGGGCTATCTGAAAACGGCTGTGGCGCTGAAGTTGCCTGAGAATGTGGAGTTGGTGGCATGTGAAACCCGCATGTGGAGCATTCGTTTTTGTGGGATGCTCTTCCAGGTTCATTCCTAGATAATGCACTCAAAGGGCTCTAAGCATAGAGTGTGAAAACTGAGTTTCCTTGAGAGCTGCTTGGAAGCCTGATGGTGTGTGAAGTTAGTGAGCCAAATGGAGTTGTTCTCCCACAAGAACCACTCGGCTGATCCTTCTTCAATATGCCCTTCACCAACATGCAGTGTTTCCTTGATTGAATTAGCTCTCACACCAATATTTGAGTCTAGAGCCTTTGCATTGAGGGCTATCTGAAAACGGCAGTGGCGCTGAAGTTGCGTGTGAATGTGGAGTTGGTGGCATGTGAAACCCGCATGTGGAGCATTCGTTTGTGTGGGATGCTCTACCAGGTTCATTCCTAGATAATGCACTCAAAGGGCACTAAGCATAGACTGTGAAAACTGAGTTTCCTTGAGAGCTGCTTGGAAGCCTGATGGTGTGTGAAGTTAGTGAGCCAAATGGAGTTGTTCTCCCACAAGAACCACTCGGCTGATCCTTCTTCAATATGCCCTTCACCAACATGCAGTGTTTCCTTGATTGAATTAGCTCTCACACCAATATTTGCGTCTAGAGCCTTTGCATTGAGGGCTATCTGAAAACGGCTGTGGCGCTGAAGTTGCGTGAGAATGTGGAGTTGGTGGCATGTGAAACCCGCATGTGGAGCATTCGTTTGTGTGGGATGCTCTACCAGGTTCATTCCTAGATAATGCACTCAAAGGGCACTAAGCATAGAGTGTGAAAACTGAGTTTCCTTGAGAGCTGCTTGGAAGCCTGATGGTGTGTGAAGTTAGTGAGCCAAAGAACCATTTGGAAGCCTGATGGTGTGTGAAGTTAGTGAGCCAAATGGAGTTGTTCTCCCACAAGAACCACTCGGCTGATCCTTCTTCAATATGCCCTTCACCAACATGCAGTGTTTCCTTGATTGAATTAGCTCTCACACCAATATTTGCGTCTAGAGCCTTTGCATTGAGGGCTATCTGAAAACGGCTGTGGCGCTGAAGTTGCCTGAGAATGTGGAGTTGATGGCATGTGAAACCCGCATGTGGAGCATTCGTTTGTGTGGGATGCTCTTCCAGGTTCATTCCTAGATAATGCACTCAAAGGGCTCTAAGCATAGAGTGTGAAAACTGAGTTTCCTTGAGAGCTGCTTGGAAGCCTGATGGTGTGTGAAGTTAGTGAGCCAAATGGAGTTGTTCTCCCACAAGAACCACTCGGCTGATCCTTCTTCAATATGCCCTTCACCAACATGCAGTGTTTCCTTGATTGAATTAGCTCTCACACCAATATTTGCGTCTAGAGCCTTTGCATTGAGGGCTATCTGAAAACGGCTGTGGCGCTGAAGTTGCGTGAGAATGTGGAGTTGGTGGCATGTGAAACCCGCATGTGGAGCATTCGTTTGTGTGGGATGCTCTACCAGGTTCATTCCTAGATAATGCACTCAAAGGGCACAAAGCATAGAGTGTGAAAACTGAGTTTCCTTGAGAACTGCTTGGAAGCCTGATGGTGTGTGAAGTTAGTGAGCCAAATGGAGTTGTTCTCCCACAAGAACCACTCGGCTGATCCTTCTTCAATATGCCCTTCACCAACATGCAGTGTTTCCTTGATTGAATTAGCTCTCACACCAATATTTGCGTCTAGAGCCTTTGCATTGAGGGCTATCTGAAAACGGCTGTGGCGCTGAAGTTGCCTGTGAATGTGGAGTTGGTGGCATGTGAAACCCGCATGTGGAGCATTCGTTTGTGTGGGATGCTCTACCAGGTTCATTCCTAGATAATGCACTCCAAGGGCACTAAGCATAGAGTGTGAAAACTGAGTTTCCTTGAGAGCTGCTTGGAAGCCTGATGGTGTGTGAAGTTAGTGAGCCAAATGGAGTTGTTCTCCCACAAGAACCACTCGGCTGATCCTTCTTCAATATGCCCTTCACCAACATGCAGTGTTTCCTTGATTGAATTAGCTCTCACACCAATATTTGCGTCTAGAGCCTTTGCATTGAGGGCTATCTGAAAATGGCTGTGGCGCTGAAGTTGCCTGTGAATGTGGAGTTGATGGCATGTGAAACCCGCTTGTGGAGCATTCGTTTGTGTGGGATGCTCTACCAGGTTTATTCCTAGATAATGCACTCAAAGGGCACTAAGCATAGAGTGTGAAAACTGAGTTTCCTTGAGAGCTGCTTGGAAGCCTGATGGTGTGTGAAGTTAGTGAGCCAAAGAACCATTTGGAAGCGTGATGGTGTGTGAAGTTGGTGAGCCAAATGGAGTTGTTCTCCCACAAGAACCACTCGGCTGATCCTTCTTCAATATGACCTTCACCAACATGCAGTGTTTCCTTGATTGAATTAGCTCTCACACCAATATTTGCGTCTAGAGCCTTTGCATTGAGGGCTATCTGAAAACGGCTGTGGCGCTGAAGTTGCCTGTGAATGTGGAGTTGGTGGCATGTGAAACCCGCATGTGGAGCATTCGTTTGTGTGGGATGCTCTACCAGGTTCATTCCTAGATAATGCACTCAAAGGGCACTAAGCATAGACTGTGAAAACTGAGTTTCCTTGAGAGCTGCTTGGAAGCCTGATGGTGTGTGAAGTTAGTGAGCCAAAGAACCATTTGGAAGCCTGATGGTGTGTGAAGTTAGTGAGCCAAATGGAGTTGTTCTCCCACAAGAACCACTCGGCTGATCCTTCTTCAATATGACCTTCACCAACATGCAGTGTTTCCTTGATTGAATTAGCTCTCACACCAATATTTGCGTCTAGAGCCTTTGCATTGAGGGCTATCTGAAAACGGCAGTGGCGCTGAAGTTGCCTGAGAATGTGGAGTTGATGGCATGTGAAACCCGCATGTGGAGCATTCGTTTGTGTGGGATGCTCTTCCAGGTTCATTCCTAGATAATGCACTCAAAGGGCTCTAAGCATAGAGTGTGAAAACTGAGTTTCCTTGAGAGCTGCTTGGAAGCCTGATGGTGTGTGAAGTTAGTGAGCCAAATGGAGTTGTTCTCCCACAAGAACCACTCGGCTGATCCTTCTTCAATATGCCCTTCACCAACATGCAGTGTTTCCTTGATTGAATTAGCTCTCACACCAATATTTGCGTCTAGAGCCTTTGCATTGAGGGCTATCTGAAAACGGCTGTGGCACTGAAGTTGCCTGTGAATGTGGAGTTGGTGGCATGTGAAACCCGCATGTGGAGAATTCGTTTGTGTGGGATGCTCTACCAGGTTCATTCCTAGATAATGCACTCAAAGGGCACTAAGCATAGACTGTGAAAACTGAGTTTCCTTGAGAGCTGCTTGGAAGCCTGATGGTGTGTGAAGTTAGTGAGCCAAATGGAGTTGTTCTCCCACAAGAACCACTCGGCTGATCCTTCTTCAATATGCCCTTCACCAACATGCAGTGTTTCCTTGATTGAATTAGCTCTCACACCAATATTTGCGTCTAGAGCCTTTGCATTGAGGGCTATCTGAAAACGGCAGTGGCGCTGAAGTTGCGTGAGAATGTGGAGTTGGTGGCATGTGAAACCCGCATGTGGAGCATTCGTTTGTGTGGGATGCTCTACCAGGTTCATTCCTAGATAATGCACTCAAAGGGCACTAAGCATAGAGTGTGAAAACTGAGTTTCCTTGAGAGCTGCTTGGAAGCCTGATGGTATGTGAAGTTAGTGAGCCAAGGAACCATTTGGAAGCCTGATGGTGTGTGAAGTTAGTGAGCCAAATGGAGTTGTTCTCACACAAGAACCACTCGGCTGATCCTTCTTCAATATGCCCTTCACCAACATGCAGTGTTTCCTTGATTGAATTAGCTCTCACACCAATATTTGCGTCTAGAGCCTTTGCATTGAGGGGTATCTGAAAACGGCTGTGGCGCTGAAGTTGCCTGTCAATGTGGAGTTGGTGGCATGTGAAACCCGCATGTGGAGCATTCGTTTGTGTGGGATGCTCTACCAGGTTCATTCCTAGATAATGCACTCAAAGGGCACTAAGCATAGAGTGTGAAAACTGAGTTTCCTTGAGAGCTGCTTGGAAGCCTGATGGTGTGTGAAGTTAGTGAGCCAAATGGTGTTGTTCTCCCACAGGAACCACTCGGCTGATCCTTCTTCAATATGCCCTTCACCAACATGCAGTGTTTCCTTGATTGAATTAGCTCTCACACCAATATTTGCGTCTAGAGCCTTTGCATTGAGGGCTATCTGAAAACGGCTGTGGCGCTGAAGTTGCCTGAGAATGTGGAGTTGGTGGCATGTGAAACCCGCATGTGGAAGCATTCGTTTGTGTGGGATGCTCTACCAGGTTCATTCCTAGATAATGCACTCAAAGGGCTCTAAGCATAGAGTGTGAAAACTGAGTTTCCTTAAGAGCTGCTTGGAAGCCTGATGGTGTGTGAAGTAATGAGCCAAATGGAGTTGTTCTCCCACAAGAACCACTCGGCTGATCCTTCTTCAATATGCCCTTCACCAACATGCAGTGTTTCCTTGATTGAATTAGCTCTCACACCAATATTTGCGTCTAGAGCCTTTGCATTGAGGGCTATCTGAAAACGGCTGTGGCGCTGAAGTTGCGTGAGAATGTGAAGTTGGTGGCATGTGAAACCCGCATGTGGAGAATTCGTTTGTGTGGGATGCTCTACCAGGTTCATTCCTAGATAATGCACTCAAAGGGCACTAAGCATAGAGTGTGAAAACTGAGTTTCCTTGAGAGCTGCTTGGAAGCCTGATGGTGTGTGAAGTTAGTGAGCCAAAGAACCATTTGGAAGCGTGATGGTGTGTGAAGTTGGTGAGCCAAATGGAGTTGTTCTCCCACAAGAACCACTCGGCTGATCCTTCTTCAATATGACCTTCACCAACATGCAGTGTTTCCTTGATTGAATTAGCTCTCACACCAATATTTGCGTCTAGAGCCTTTGCATTGAGGGCTATCTGAAAACGGCAGTGGCGCTGAAGTTGCCTGAGAATGTGGAGTTGATGGCATGTGAAACCCGCATGTGGAGCATTCGTTTGTGTGGGATGCTCTTCCAGGTTCATTCCTAGATAATGCACTCAAAGGGCACAAAGCATAGAGTGTGAAAACTGAGTTTCCTTGAGAACTGCTTGGAAGCCTGATGGTGTGTGAAGTTAGTGAGCCAAATGCAGTTGTTCTCCCACAAGAACCACTCGGCTGATCCTTCTTCAATATGCCCTTCACCAACATGCAGTGTTTCCTTGATTGAATTAGCTCTCACACCAATATTTGCGTCTAGAGCCTTAGCATTGAGGGCTATCTGAAAACGGCTGTGGCGCTGAAGTTGCCTGTGAATGTGGAGTTGGTGGCATGTGAAACCCGCATGTGGAGCATTCGTTTGTGTGGGATGCTCTACCAGGTTCATTCCTAGATAATGCACTCAAAGGGCACTAAGCATAGACTGTGAAAACTGAGTTTCCTTGAGAGCTGCTTGGAAGCCTGATGGTGTGTGAAGTTAGTGAGCCAAAGAACCATTTGGAAGCCTGATGGTGTGTGAAGTTAGTGAGCCAAATGGAGTTGTTCTCCCACAAGAACCACTCGGCTGATCCTTCTTCAATATGACCTTCACCAACATGCAGTGTTTCCTTGATTGAATTAGCTCTCACACCAATATTTGCGTCTAGAGCCTTTGCATTGAGGGCTATCTGAAAATGGCAGTGGCGCTGAAGTTGCCTGAGAATGTGGAGTTGATGGCATGTGAAACCCGCATGTGGAGCATTCGTTTTTGTGGGATGCTCTTCCAGGTTCATTCCTAGATAATGCACTCAAAGGGCTCTAAGCATAGAGTGTGAAAACTGAGTTTCCTTGAAAGCTGCTTGGAAGCCTGATGGTGTGTGAAGTTAGTGAGCCAAATGGAGTTGTTCTCCCACAAGAACCACTCGGCTGATCCTTCTTCAATATGCCCTTCACCAACATGCAGTGTTTCCTTGATTGAATTAGCTCTCACACCAATATTTGCGTCTAGAGCCTTTGCATTGAGGGCTATCTGAAAACGGCTGTGGCACTGAAGTTGCCTGTGAATGTGGAGTTGGTGGCATGTGAAACCCGCATGTGGAGAATTCGTTTGTGTGGGATGCTCTACCAGGTTCATTCCTAGATAATGCACTCAAAGGGCACTAAGCATAGACTGTGAAAACTGAGTTTCCTTGAGAGCTGCTTGGAAGCCTGATGGTGTGTGAAGTTAGTGAGCCAAATGGAGTTGTTCTCCCACAAGAACCACTCGGCTGATCCTTCTTCAATATGCCCTTCACCAACATGCAGTGTTTCCTTGATTGAATTAGCTCTCACACCAATATTTGCGTCTAGAGCCTTTGCATTGAGGGCTATCTGAAAACGGCAGTGGCGCTGAAGTTGCGTGAGAATGTGGAGTTGGTGGCATGTGAAACCCGCATGTGGAGCATTCGTTTGTGTGGGATGCTCTACCAGGTTCATTCCTAGATAATGCACTCAAAGGGCACTAAGCATAGAGTGTGAAAACTGAGTTTCCTTGAGAGCTGCTTGGAAGCCTGATGGTATGTGAAGTTAGTGAGCCAAGGAACCATTTGGAAGCCTGATGGTGTGTGAAGTTAGTGAGCCAAATGGAGTTGTTCTCACACAAGAACCACTCGGCTGATCCTTCTTCAATATGCCCTTCACCAACATGCAGTGTTTCCTTGATTGAATTAGCTCTCACACCAATATTTGCGTCTAGAGCCTTTGCATTGAGGGGTATCTGAAAACGGCTGTGGCGCTGAAGTTGCCTGTCAATGTGGAGTTGGTGGCATGTGAAACCCGCATGTGGAGCATTCGTTTGTGTGGGATGCTCTACCAGGTTCATTCCTAGATAATGCACTCAAAGGGCACTAAGCATAGAGTGTGAAAACTGAGTTTCCTTGAGAGCTGCTTGGAAGCCTGATGGTGTGTGAAGTTAGTGCGCCAAATGGAGTTGTTCTCCCACAAGAACCACTCGGCTGATCCTTCTTCAATATGCCCTTCACCAACATGCAGTGTTTCCTTGATTGAATTAGCTCTCACACCAATATTTGCGTCTAGAGCCTTTGCATTGAGGGCTATCTGAAAACTGCTGTGGCGCTGAAGTTGCGTGAGAATGTGGAGTTGGTGGCATGTGAAACCCGCATGTGGAGCATTCGTTTGTGTGGGATGCTCTACCAGCTTCATTTCAGTCCTAGGTACTCAAAGGGCACTAAGCATAGAGTGTGAAAACTGAGTTTCCTTGAGAGCTGCTTGGAAGCCTGATGGTGTGTGAAGTTAGTGAGCCAAATGGAGTTGTTCTCCCACAAGAACCACTCGGCCGATCCTTCTTCAATATGCCCTTCACCAACATGCAGTGTTTACTTGATTGAATTAGCTCTCACACCAATATTTGCGTCTAGAGCCTTTGCATTGAGGGCTATCTGAAAACGGCAGTGGCGCTGAAGTTGCCTGAGAATGTGTAGTTGGTGGCATGTGAAACACGCATGTGGAGCATTCGTTTGTGTGGGATGCTCTACCACGTTCATTCCTAGATAATGCACTCAAAGGGCACTAAGCATAGAGTGTGAAAACTGAGTTTCCTTGAGAGCTGCTTGGAAGCCTGATGGTATGTGAAGTTAGTGAGCCAAAGAAACATTTGGAAGCCTGATGGTGTGTGAAGTTAGTGAGCCAAATGGAGTTGTTCTCACACAAGAACCACTCGGCTGATCCTTCTTCAATATGCGTTTCACCAACATGCAGTGTTTCCTTGATTGAATTAGCTCTCACACCAATATTTGCGTCTAGAGCCTTTGCATTGAGGGCTATCTGAAAACGGCTGTGGCACTGAAGTTGCCTGTGAATGTGGAGTTGGTGGCATGTGAAACCCGCATGTGGAGCATTCGTTTGTGTGGGATGCTCTACCAGGTTCATTCCTAGATAATGCACTCAAAGGGCACTAAGCATAGAGTGTGAAAACAGTTTCCTTGAGAGCTGCTTGGAAGCCTGATGGTGTGTGAAGTTAGTGAGCCAAATGGAGTTGTTCTCCCACAAGAACCACTCGGCTGATCCTTCTTCAATATGCCCTTCACCAACATGCAGTGTTTCCTTGATTGAATTAGCTCTCACACCAATATTTGCGTCTAGAGTCTTTGCATTGAGGGCTATCTGAAAACGGCTGTGGCGCTGAAGTTGCCTGTGAATGTGGAGTTGGTGGCATGTGAAACCCGCATGTGGAGCATTCGTTTGTGTGGGATGCTCTACCAGGTTCATTCCTAGATAATGCACTCAAAGGGCACTAAGCATAGAGTGTGAAAACTGAGTTTCCTTGAGAGCTGCTTGGAAGCCTGATGGTGTGTGAAGTTAGTGAGCCAAAGAACCATTTGGAAGCCTGATGGTGTGTGAAGTTAGTGAGCCAAATGGAGTTGTTCTCCCACAAGAACCATTCGGCTGATCCTTCTTCAATATGCCCTTCACCAACATGCAGTGTTTCCTTGATTGAATTAGCTCTCACACCAATATTTGCGTCTAGAGCCTTTGCATTGAGGGCTATCTGAAAACGGCTGTGGCGCTGAAGTTGCCTGAGAATGTGGAGTTGATGGCATGTGAAACCCGCATGTGGAGCATTCGTTTGTGTGGGATGCTCTACCAGGTTCATTCCTAGATAATGCACTCAAAGGGCTCTAAGCATAGAGTGTGAAAACTGAGTTTCCTTGAGAGCTGCTTGGAAGCCTGATGGTGTGTGAAGTTAGTGAGCCAAATGGAGTTGTTCTCCCACAAGAACCACTCGGCTGATCCTTCTTCAATATGCCCTTCACCAACATGCAGTGTTTCCTTGATTGAATTAGCTCTCACACCAATATTTGCGTCTAGAGCCTTTGCATTGAGGGCTATCTGAAAACGGCTGTGGCGCTGAAGTTGCCTGTGAATGTGGAGTTGGTGGCATGTGAAACCCGCATGTGGAGCATTCGTTTGTGTGGGATGCTCACCAAGCTTCATTTCAGTCCTAGGTACTCAAAGGGCACTAAGCATAGAGTGTGAAAACTGAGTTTCTTTGAGAGCTGCTTAGAAGCCTGATGGTGTGTGAAGTTAGTGAGCCAAATGGAGTTGTTCTCCCACAAGAACCACTCGGCTGATCCTTCTTCAATATGCCCTTCACCAACATGCAGTGTTTCCTTGATTGAATTAGCTCTCACACCAATATTTGCGTCTAGAGCCTTTGCATTGAGGGCTATCTGAAAACGGCTGTGGCGCTGAAGTTGCCTGTGAATGTGGAGTTGGTGGCATGTGAAACCCGCATGTGGAGCATTCGTTTGTGTGGGATGCTCTACCAGCTTCATTTCAGTCCTAGGTACTCAAAGGGCACTAAGCATAGAGTGTGAAAACTGAGTTTCCTTGAGAGCTGCTTGGAAGCCTGATGGTGTGTGAAGTTAGTGAGCCAAATGGAGTTGTTCTCCCACAAGAACCACTCGGCTGATCCTTCTTCAATATGCCCTTCACCAACATGCAGTGTTTCCTTCATTGAATTAGCTTTCACACCAATATTTGCGTCTAGAGTCTTTGCATTGTGGGCTATCTGAAAACTGCTGTGGCGCTGAAGTTGCGTGAGAATGTGGAGTTGGTGGCATGTGAAACCCGCATGTGGAGAATTCGTTTGTGTGGGATGCTCTACCAGGTTCATTCCTAGATAATGCACTCAAAGGGCACTAAGCATAGAGTGTGAAAACTGAGTTTCCTTGAGAGCTGCTTGGAAGCCTGATGGTATGGGAAGTTAGTGAGCCAAAGAACCATTTGAAAGCCTGATGGTGTGTGAAGTTAGTGAGCCAATGGAGTTGTTCTCCCACAACAACCACTCGGCTGATCCTTCTTCAATATGCCCTTCACCAACATGCAGTGTTTCCTTGATTGAATTAGCTCTCACACCAATATTTTCGTCTACAGCCTTTGCATTGAGGGCTATCTGAAAACTGCAGTGGCGCTGAAGTTGCCTGTGAATGTGGAGTTGGTGGCATGTGAAACCCGCATGTGGAGCATTCGTTTGTGTGGGATGCTCTACCATGTTCATTCCTAGATAATGCACTCAAAGGGCACTAAGCATAGAGTGTGAAAACTGAGTTTCCTTGAGAGCTGCTTGGAAGCGTGATGGTGTGTGAAGTTAGTGAGCCAAATGGAGTTGTTCTCCCACAAGAAGCACTCGGCTGATCCTTCTTCAATATGCCCTTCACCAACATGCAGTGTTTCCTTGATTGAATTAGCTCTCACACCAATATTTGCGTCTAGAGCCTTTGCATTGAGGGCTATCTGAAAACGGCTGTGGCGCTGAAGTTGCCTGAGAATGTGGAGTTGGTGGCATGTGAAACCCGCATGTGGAGCATTCGTTTGTGTGGGATGCTCTACCAGGTTCATTCCTAGATAATGCACTCAAAGGGCACTAAGCATAGAGTGTGAAAACTGAGTTTCCTTGAGAGCTGCTTGGAAGCCTGATGGTGTGTGAAGTTAGTGAGCCAAATGGAGTTGTTCTCCCACAAGAACCACTCGGCTGATCCTTCTTCAATATGCCCTTCACCAACATGCAGTGTTTCCTTGATTGAATTAGCTCTCACACCAATATTTGCGTCTAGAGCCTTTGCATTGAGGGCTATCTGAAAACTGCTGTGGCGCTGAAGTTGCGTGAGAATGTGGAGTTGGTGGCATGTGAAACCCGCATGTGGAGAATTCGTTTGTGTGGGATGCTCTACCAGGTTCATTCCTAGATAATGCACTCAAAGGGCACTAAGCATAGAGTGTGAAAACTGAGTTTCCTTGAGAGCTGCTTGGAAGCCTGATGGTACGTGATGTTAGTGAGCCAAAGAACCATTTGGAAGCCTGATGGTGTGTGAAGTTATTGAGCCAAATGGAGTTGTTCTCACACAAGAACCACTCGGCTGATCCTTCTTCAATATGCCCTTCACCAACATGCAGTGTTTCCTTGATTGAATTAGCTCTCACACCAATATTTGCGTCTAGAGCCTTTGCATTGAGGGCTATCTGAAAACGGCTGTGGCGCTGAAGTTGCCTGAGAATGTGGAGTTGGTGGCATGTGAAACCCGCATGTGGAGCATTCGTTTGTGTGGGATGCTCTACCAGGTTCATTCCTAGATAATGCACTCAAAGGGCACTAAGCATAGAGTGTGAAAACTGAGTTTCCTTAAGAGCTGCTTGGAAGCCTGATGGTGTGTGAAGTTAGTGAGCCAAATGGAGTTGTTCTCCCACAAGAACCACTCGGCTGATCCTTCTTCAATATGCCCTTCACCAACATGCAGTGTTTCCTTGATTGAATTAGCTCTCACACCAATACTTGTGTCTAGAGCCTTTGCATTGAGGGCTATCTGAAAACGGCTGTGGCGCTGAAGTTGCCTGAGAATGTGGAGTTGGTGGCATGTGAAACCCGCATGTGGAGCATTCGTTTGTGTGGGATGCTCACCAAGCTTCATTTCAGTCCTAGGCACTCAAAGGGCACTAAGCATAGAGTGTGAAAACTGAGTTTCTTTGAGAGCTGCTTAGAAGCCTGATGGTTTGTGAAGTTAGTGAGCCAAATGGAGTTGTTCTCCCACAAGAACCACTCGGCTGATCCTTCTTCAATATGCCCTTCACCAACATGCAGTGTTTCCTTGATTGAATTAGCTCTCACACCAATACTTGTGTCTAGAGCCTTTGCATTGAGGGCTATCTGAAAACGGCTGTGGCGCTGAAGTTGCCTGAGAATGTGGAGTTGGTGGCATGTGAAACCCGCATGTGGAGCATTCGTTTGTGTGGGATGCTCTACCAGGTTCATTCCTAGATAATGCACTCAAAGGGCACTAAGCATAGAGTGTGAAAACTGAGTTTCCTTAAGAGCTGCTTGGAAGCCTGATGGTGTGTGAAGTTAGTGAGCCAAATGGAGTTGTTCTCCCACAAGAACCACTCGGCTGATCCTTCTTCAATATGCCCTTCACCAACATGCAATGTTTCCTTGATTGAATTAGCTCTCACACCAATATTTGTGTCTAGAGCCTTTGCATTGAGGGCTATCTGAAAACGGCTGTGGCGCTGAAGTTGCCTGAGAATGTGGAGTTGGTGGCATGTGAAACCCGCATGTGGAGCATTCGTTTGTGTGGGATGCTCACCAAGCTTCATTTCAGTCCTAGGTACTCAAAGGGCACTAAGCATAGAGTGTGAAAACTGAGTTTCTTTGAGAGCTGCTTAGAAGCCTGATGGTTTGTGAAGTTAGTGAGCCAAATGGAGTTGTTCTCCCACAAGAACCACTCGGCTGATCCTTCTTCAATATGCCCTTCACCAACATGCAGTGTTTCCTTGATTGAATTAGCTCTCACACCAATATTTGCGTCTAGAGCCTTTGCATTGAGGGCTATCTGAAAACGGCTGTGGCGCTGAAGTTGCCTGAGAATGTGGAGTTGGTGGCATGTGAAACCCGCATGTGGAAGCATTCGTTTGTGTGGGATGCTCTACCAGGTTCATTCCTAGATAATGCACTCAAAGGGCACTAAGCATAGAGTGTGAAAACTGAGTTTCCTTAAGAGCTGCTTGGAAGCCTGATGGTGTGTGAAGTTAGTGAGCCAAATGGAGTTGTTCTCCCACAAGAACCACTCGGCTGATCCTTCTTCAATATGCCCTTCACCAACATGCAGTGTTTCCTTGATTGAATTAGCTCTCACACCAATATTTGCGTCTAGAGCCTTTGCATTGAGGGCTATCTGAAAACGGCTGTGGCGCTGAAGTTGCCTGTCAATGTGGAGTTGGTGGCATGTGAAACCCGCATGTGGAGCATTCGTTTGTGTGGGATGCTCTACCAGGTTCATTCCTAGATAATGCACTCAAAGGGCACTAAGCATAGAGTGTGAAAACTGAGTTTCCTTGAGAGCTGCTTGGAAGCCTGATGGTGTGTGAAGTTAGTGCGCCAAATGGAGTTGTTCTCCCACAAGAACCACTCGGCTGATCCTTCTTCAATATGCCCTTCACCAACATGCAGTGTTTCCTTGATTGAATTAGCTCTCACACCAATATTTGCGTCTAGAGCCTTTGCATTGAGGGCTATCTGAAAACGGCTGTGGCGCTGAAGTTGCCTGAGAATGTGGAGTTGGTGGCATGTGAAACCCGCATGTGGAGCATTCGTTTGTGTGGGATCCTCTACCAGCTTCATTTCAGTCCTAGGTACTCAAAGGGCTCTAAGCATAGAGTGTGAAAACTGAGTTTCCTTGAGAGCTGCTTGGAAGCCTGATGGTGTGTGAAGTTAGTGAGCCAAATGGAGTTGTTCTCCCACAAGAACCACTCGGCTGATCCTTCTTCAATATGCCCTTCACCAACATGCAGTGTTTCCTTGATTGAATTAGCTCTCACACCAATATTTGCGTCTAGAGCCTTTGCATTGAGGGCTATCTGAAAACGGCTGTGGCGCTGAAGTTGCCTGTCAATGTGGAGTTGGTGGCATGTGAAACCCGCATGTGGAGCATTCGTTTTTGTGGGATGCTCTACCAGGTTCATTCCTAGATAATGCACTCAAAGGGCACTAAGCATAGAGTGTGAAAACTGAGTTTCCTTGAGAGCTGCTTGGAAGCCTGATGGTGTGTGAAGTTAGTGAGCCAAATGGAGTTGTTCTCCCACAAGAACCACTCGGCTGATCCTTCTTCAATATGCCCTTCACCAACATGCAGTGTTTATTTGATTGAATTAGCTCTCACACCAATATTTGCGTCTAGAGCCTTTGCATTGAGGGCTATGTGAAAATGGCTGTGGCGCTGAAGTTGCCTGAGAATGTGGAGTTGGTGGCATGTGAAACCCGCATGTGGAAGCATTCGTTTGTGTGGGATGCTCTGCCAGGTTCATTCCTAGATAATGCACTAAAAGGGCACTAAGCATAGAGTGTGAAGACTGAGTTTCCTTAAGAGCTGCTTGGAAGCCTGATGGTGTGTGAAGTTAATGAGCCAAATGGAGTTGTTCTCCCACAAGAACCACTCGGCTGATCCTTCTTCAATATGCCCTTCACCAACATGCAGTGTTTCCTTGATTGAATTAGCTCTCACACCAATATTTGCGTCTAGAGCCTTTGCATTGAGGGCTATCTGAAAACGGCTGTGGCGCTGAAGTTGCCTGTGAATGTGGAGTTGGTGGCATGTGAAACCCGCATGTGGAGCATTCGTTTGTGTGGGATGCTCTACCAGGTTCATTCCTAGATAATGCACTCAAAGGGCACTAAGCATAGAGTGTGAAAACTGAGTTTCCTTGAGAGCTGCTTGGAAGCCTGATGGTGTGTGAAGTTAGTGAGCCAAATGGAGTTGTTCTCCCACAAGAACCACTCGGCTGATCCTTCTTCAATATGCCCTTCACCAACATGCAGTGTTTCCTTGATTGAATTAGCTCTCACACCAATATTT
The DNA here is from genome assembly GCF_030435755.1 of Ochotona princeps. Classification (NCBI taxonomy): domain Eukaryota; kingdom Metazoa; phylum Chordata; class Mammalia; order Lagomorpha; family Ochotonidae; genus Ochotona; species Ochotona princeps. Next base: position 42,450 of record NW_026698881.1, on the reverse strand, counting down.
GCGTCTAGAGCCTTTGCATTGAGGGCTATCTGAAAACGGCTGTGGCGCTGAAGTTGCCTGTGAATGTGGAGTTGGTGGCATGTGAAACCCGCATGTGGAGCATTCGTTTGTGTGGGATGCTCTACCAGGTTCATTCCTAGATAATGCACTCAAAGGGCACTAAGCGTAGAGTGTGAAAATTGAGTTTCCTTAAGAGCTGCTTGGAAGCCTGATGGTGTGTGAAGTAATGAGCCAAATAAAGTTGCTCTCCCACAAGAACCACTCGGCTGATCCTTCTTCAATATGCCCTTCACCAACATGCAGTGTTTCCTTGATTGAATTAGCTCTCACACCAATATTTGCGTCTAGAGCCTTTGCATTGAGGGCTATGTGAAAATGGCTGTGGCGCTGAAGTTGCCTGAGAATGTGGAGTTGGTGGCATGTGAAACCCGCATGTGGAGCATTCGTTTGTGTGGGATGCTCACCAAGCTTCATTTCAGTCCTAGGTACTCAAAGGGCACTAAGCATAGAGTGTGAAAACTGAGTTTCCTTGAGACCTGCTTAGAAGCCTGGTGGTTTGTGAAGTTAGTGAGCCAAATGGAGTTGTTCTCCCACAAGAACCACTCGGCTGATCCTTCTTCAATATGCCCTTCACCAACATGCAGTATTTCCTTGATTGAATTAGCTCTCACACCAATATTTGCGTCTAGAGCCTTTGCATTGAGGGCTATCTGAAAACGGCTGTGGCGCTGAAGTTGCCTGAGAATGTGGAGTTGGTGGCATGTGAAACCCGCATGTGGAGCATTCGTTTGTGTGGGATGCTCTACCAGGTTCATTCCTAGATAATGCACTAAAAGGGCACTAAGCATAGAGTGTGAAAACTGAGTTTCCTTGAGAGCTGCTTGGAAGCCTGATGGTGTGTGAAGTTAGTGAGCCAAATGGAGTTGTTCTCACACAAGAACCACTCGGCTGATCCTTCTTCAATATGCCCTTCACCAACATGCAGTGTTTCCTTGATTGAATTAGCTCTCACACCAATATTTGCATCTAGAGCCTTTGCATTGAGGGCTATCTGAAAATGGCTGTGGCGCTGAAGTTGCCTGTCAATGTGGAGTTGGTGGCATGTGAAACCCGCATGTGGAGCATTCGTTTGTGTGGGATGCTCACCAAGCTTCATTTCAGTCCTAGGTACTCAAAGGGCACTAAGCATAGAGTGTGAAAACTGAGTTTCTTTGAGAGCTGCTTGGAAGCCTGATGGTGTGTGAAGTTAGTGAGCCAAATGGAGTTGTTCTCCCACAAGAACCACTCGGCTGATCCTTCTTCAATATGCCCTTCACCAACATGCAGTGTTTCCTTGATTGAATTAGCTCTCACACCAATATTTGCATCTAGAGCCTTTGCATTGAGGGCTATCTGAAAATGGCTGTGGCGCTGAAGTTGCCTGTCAATGTGGAGTTGGTGGCATGTGAAACCCGCATGTGGAGCATTCGTTTGTGTGGTATGCTCACCAAGCTTCATTTCAGTCCTAGGTACTTAAAGGGCACTAAGCATAGAGTGTGAAAACTGAGTTTCCTTGAGAGCTGCTTGGAAGCCTGATGGTGTGTGAAGTTAGTGAGCCAAATGGAGTTGTTCTCCCACAAGAACCACTCGGCTGATCCTTCTTCAATATGCCCTTCACCAACATGCAGTGTTTCCTTGATTGAATTAGCTCTCACACCAATATTTGCGTCTAGAGCCTTTGCATTGAGGGCTATCTGAAAACGGCTGTGGCGCTGAAGTTGCCTGAGAATGTGGAGTTGGTGGCATGTGAAACCCGCATGTGGAGCATTCGTTTGTGTGGGATGCTCTACCAGGTTCATTCCTGGATAATGCACTCAAAGGGCACTAAGCATAGAGTGTGAAAACTGAGTTTCCTTGAGAGCTGCTTGGAAGCCTGATGGTGTGTGAAGTTAGTGAGCCAAATGGAGTTGTTCTCCCACAAGAACCACTCGGCTGATCCTTCTTCAATATGCCCTTCACCAACATGCAGTGTTTCCTTGATTGAATTAGCTCTCACACCAATATTTGCGTCTAGAGCCTTTGCATTGAGGGCTATCTGAAAATGGCTGTGGCGCTGAAGTTGCCTGAGAATGTGGAGTTGGTGGCATGTGAAACCCGCATGTGGAGCATTCGTTTGTGTGGGATGCTCACCAAGCTTCATTTCAGTCCTAGGTACTCAAAGGGCACTAAGCATAGAGTGTGAAAACTGAGTTTCCTTGAGAGCTGCTTAGAAGCCTGATGGTTTGTGAAGTTAGTGAGCCAAATGGAGTTGTTCTCCCACAAGAACCACTGGGCTGATCCTTCTTCAATATGCCCTTCACCAACATGCAGTGTTTCCTTGATTGAATTAGCTCTCACACCAATATTTGCGTCTAGAGCCTTTGCATTGAGGGCTATCTGAAAACGGCTGTGGCGCTGAAGTTGCCTGAGAATGTGGAGTTGGTGGCATGTGAAACCCGCATGTGGAGCATTCGTTTTTGTGGGATGCTCTTCCAGGTTCATTCCTAGATAATGCACTCAAAGGGCTCTAAGCATAGAGTGTGAAAACTGAGTTTCCTTGAGAGCTGCTTGGAAGCCTGATGGTGTGTGAAGTTAGTGAGCCAAATGGAGTTGTTCTCCCACAAGAACCACTCAGCTGATCCTTCTTCAATATGCCCTTCACCAACATGCAGTGTTTCCTTGATTGAATTAGCTCTCACACCAATATTTGCGTCTAGAGCCTTTGCATTGAGGGCTATCTGAAAACGGCTGTGGCGCTGAAGTTGCGTGAGAATGTGGAGTTGGTGGCATGTGAAACCCGCATGTGGAGCATTCGTTTGTGTGGGATGCTCTACCAGGTTCATTCCTAGATAATGCACTCAAAGGGCACTAAGCATAGAGTTTGAAAACTGAGTTTCCTTGAGAGCTGCTTGGAAGCCTGATGGTGTATGAAGTTAGTGAGCCAAAGAACCATTTGGAAGCCTGATGGTGTGTGAAGTTAGTGAGCCAAATGGAGTTGTTCTCCCACAAGAACCACTCGGCTGATCCTTCTTCAATATGCCCTTCACCAACATGCAGTGTTTCCTTGATTGAATTAGCTCTCACACCAATATTTGCGTCTAGAGCCTTTGCATTGAGGGCTATCTGAAAACGGCTGTGGCGCTGAAGTTGCCTGAGAATGTGGAGTTGGTGGCATGTGAAACCCGCATGTGGAGCATTCGTTTGTGTGTAATGCTCTACCAGGTTCATTCCTAGATAATGCACTCAAAGGGCACAAAGCATAGAGTGTGAAAACTGAGTTTCCTTGAGAACTGCTTGGAAGCCTGATGGTGTGTGAAGTTAGTGAGCCAAATGGAGTTGTTCTCCCACAAGAACCACTCGGCTGATCCTTCTTCAATATGCCCTTCACCAACATGCAGTGTTTCCTTGATTGAATTAGCTCTCACACCAATATTTGCGTCTAGAGCCTTTGCATTGAGGGCTATCTGAAAACGGCTGTGGCGCTGAAGTTGCCTGTGAATGTGGAGTTGATGGCATGTGAAACCCGCATGTGGAGCATTCGTTTGTGTGGGATGCTCTACCAGGTTCATTCCTAGATAATGCACTCAAAGGGCTCTAAGCATAGAGTGTGAAAACTGAGTTTCCTTGAGAGCTGCTTGGAAGCCTGATGGTGTGTGAAGTTAGTGAGCCAAAGAACCATTTGGAAGCCTGATGGTGTGTGAAGTTAGTGAGCCAAATGGAGTTGTTCTCCCACAAGAACCACTCGGCTGATCCTTCTTCAATATGCCCTTCACCAACATGCAGTGTTTCCTTGATTGAATTAGCTCTCACACCAATATTTGCGTCTAGAGCCTTTGCATTGAGGGCTATCTGAAAACGGCTGTGGCGCTGAAGTTGCCTGAGAATGTGAAGTTGATGGCATGTGAAACCCGCATGTGGAGCATTCGTTTTTGTGGGATGCTCTTCCAGGTTCATTCCTAGATAATGCACTCAAAGGGCTCTAAGCATAGAGTGTGAAAACTGAGTTTCCTTGAGAGCTGCTTGGAAGCCTGATGGTGTGTGAAGTTAGTGAGCCAAATGGAGTTGTTCTCCCACAAGAACCACTCGGCTGATCCTTCTTCAATATGCCCTTCACCAACATGCAGTGTTTCCTTGATTGAATTAGCTCTCACACCAATATTTGAGTCTAGAGCCTTTGCATTGAGGGCTATCTGAAAACGGCAGTGGCGCTGAAGTTGCGTGTGAATGTGGAGTTGGTGGCATGTGAAACCCGCATGTGGAGCATTCGTTTGTGTGGGATGCTCTACCAGGTTCATTCCTAGATAATGCACTCAAAGGGCACTAAGCATAGAGTGTGAAAACTGAGTTTCCTTGAGAGCTGCTTGGAAGCCTGATGGTGTGTGAAGTTAGTGAGCCAAATGGAGTTGTTCTCCCACAAGAACCACTCGGCTGATCCTTCTTCAATATGCCCTTCACCAACATGCAGTGTTTCCTTGATTGAATTAGCTCTCACACCAATATTTGCGTCTAGAGCCTTTGCATTGAGGGCTATCTGAAAACGGCTGTGGCGCTGAAGTTGCGTGAGAATGTGGAGTTGGTGGCATGTGAAACCCGCATGTGGAGCATTCGTTTGTGTGGGATGCTCTACCAGGTTCATTCCTAGATAATGCACTCAAAGGGCACTAAGCATAGAGTGTGAAAACTGAGTTTCCTTGAGAGCTGCTTGGAAGCCTGATGGTGTGTGAAGTTAGTGAGCCAAAGAACCATTTGGAAGCCTGATGGTGTGTGAAGTTAGTGAGCCAAATGGAGTTGTTCTCCCACAAGAACCACTCGGCTGATCCTTCTTCAATATGCCCTTCACCAACATGCAGTGTTTCCTTGATTGAATTAGCTCTCACACCAATATTTGCGTCTAGAGCCTTTGCATTGAGGGCTATCTGAAAACGGCTGTGGCGCTGAAGTTGCCTGAGAATGTGGAGTTGATGGCATGTGAAACCCGCATGTGGAGCATTCGTTTGTGTGGGATGCTCTTCCAGGTTCATTCCTAGATAATGCACTCAAAGGGCTCTAAGCATAGAGTGTGAAAACTGAGTTTCCTTGAGAGCTGCTTGGAAGCCTGATGGTGTGTGAAGTTAGTGAGCCAAATGGAGTTGTTCTCCCACAAGAACCACTCGGCTGATCCTTCTTCAATATGCCCTTCACCAACATGCAGTGTTTCCTTGATTGAATTAGCTCTCACACCAATATTTGCGTCTAGAGCCTTTGCATTGAGGGCTATCTGAAAACGGCTGTGGCGCTGAAGTTGCGTGAGAATGTGGAGTTGGTGGCATGTGAAACCCGCATGTGGAGCATTCGTTTGTGTGGGATGCTCTACCAGGTTCATTCCTAGATAATGCACTCAAAGGGCACAAAGCATAGAGTGTGAAAACTGAGTTTCCTTGAGAACTGCTTGGAAGCCTGATGGTGTGTGAAGTTAGTGAGCCAAATGGAGTTGTTCTCCCACAAGAACCACTCGGCTGATCCTTCTTCAATATGCCCTTCACCAACATGCAGTGTTTCCTTGATTGAATTAGCTCTCACACCAATATTTGCGTCTAGAGCCTTTGCATTGAGGGCTATCTGAAAACGGCTGTGGCGCTGAAGTTGCCTGTGAATGTGGAGTTGGTGGCATGTGAAACCCGCATGTGGAGCATTCGTTTGTGTGGGATGCTCTACCAGGTTCATTCCTAGATAATGCACTCAAAGGGCACTAAGCATAGAGTGTGAAAACTGAGTTTCCTTGAGAGCTGCTTGGAAGCCTGATGGTGTGTGAAGTTAGTGAGCCAAATGGAGTTGTTCTCCCACAAGAACCACTCGGCTGATCCTTCTTCAATATGCCCTTCACCAACATGCAGTGTTTCCTTGATTGAATTAGCTCTCACACCAATATTTGCGTCTAGAGCCTTTGCATTGAGGGCTATCTGAAAATGGCTGTGGCTCTGAAGTTGCCTGTGAATGTGGAGTTGATGGCATGTGAAACCCGCATGTGGAGCATTCGTTTGTGTGGGATGCTCTACCAGGTTTATTCCTAGATAATGCACTCAAAGGGCACTAAGCATAGAGTGTGAAAACTGAGTTTCCTTGAGAGCTGCTTGGAAGCCTGATGGTGTGTGAAGTTAGTGAGCCAAAGAACCATTTGGAAGCGTGATGGTGTGTGAAGTTGGTGAGCCAAATGGAGTTGTTCTCCCACAAGAACCACTCGGCTGATCCTTCTTCAATATGACCTTCACCAACATGCAGTGTTTCCTTGATTGAATTAGCTCTCACACCAATATTTGCGTCTAGAGCCTTTGCATTGAGGGCTATCTGAAAACGGCTGTGGCGCTGAAGTTGCCTGTGAATGTGGAGTTGGTGGCATGTGAAACCCGCATGTGGAGCATTCGTTTGTGTGGGATGCTCTACCAGGTTCATTCCTAGATAATGCACTCAAAGGGCACTAAGCATAGACTGTGAAAACTGAGTTTCCTTGAGAGCTGCTTGGAAGCCTGATGGTGTGTGAAGTTAGTGAGCCAAAGAACCATATGGAAGCCTGATGGTGTGTGAAGTTAGTGAGCCAAATGGAGTTGTTCTCCCACAAGAACCACTCGGCTGATCCTTCTTCAATATGACCTTCACCAACATGCAGTGTTTCCTTGATTGAATTAGCTCTCACACCAATATTTGCGTCTAGAGCCTTTGCATTGAGGGCTATCTGAAAACGGCAGTGGCGCTGAAGTTGCCTGAGAATGTGGAGTTGATGGCATGTGAAACCCGCATGTGGAGCATTCGTTTTTGTGGGATGCTCTTCCAGGTTCATTCCTAGATAATGCACTCAAAGGGCTCTAAGCATAGAGTGTGAAAACTGAGTTTCCTTGAGAGCTGCTTGGAAGCCTGATGGTGTGTGAAGTTAGTGAGCCAAATGGAGTTGTTCTCCCACAAGAACCACTCGGCTGATCCTTCTTCAATATGCCCTTCACCAACATGCAGTGTTTCCTTGATTGAATTAGCTCTCACACCAATATTTGCGTCTAGAGCCTTTGCATTGAGGGCTATCTGAAAACGGCTGTGGCACTGAAGTTGCCTGTGAATGTGGAGTTGGTGGCATGTGAAACCCGCATGTGGAGAATTCGTTTGTGTGGGATGCTCTACCAGGTTCATTCCTAGATAATGCACTCAAAGGGCACTAAGCATAGACTGTGAAAACTGAGTTTCCTTGAGAGCTGCTTGGAAGCCTGATGGTGTGTGAAGTTAGTGAGCCAAATGGAGTTGTTCTCCCACAAGAACCACTCGGCTGATCCTTCTTCAATATGCCCTTCACCAACATGCAGTGTTTCCTTGATTGAATTAGCTCTCACACCAATATTTGCGTCTAGAGCCTTTGCATTGAGGGCTATCTGAAAACGGCAGTGGCGCTGAAGTTGCGTGAGAATGTGGAGTTGGTGGCATGTGAAACCCGCATGTGGAGCATTCGTTTGTGTGGGATGCTCTACCAGGTTCATTCCTAGATAATGCACTCAAAGGGCACTAAGCATAGAGTGTGAAAACTGAGTTTCCTTGAGAGCTGCTTGGAAGCCTGATGGTATGTGAAGTTAGTGAGCCAAGGAACCATTTGGAAGCCTGATGGTGTGTGAAGTTAGTGAGCCAAATGGAGTTGTTCTCACACAAGAACCACTCGGCTGATCCTTCTTCAATATGCCCTTCACCAACATGCAGTGTTTCCTTGATTGAATTAGCTCTCACACCAATATTTGCGTCTAGAGCCTTTGCATTGAGGGGTATCTGAAAACGGCTGTGGCGCTGAAGTTGCCTGAGAATGTGGAGTTGGTGGCATGTGAAACCCGCATGTGGAGCATTCGTTTGTGTGGGATGCTCTACCAGGTTCATTCCTAGATAATGCACTCAAAGGGCACTAAGCATAGAGTGTGAAAACTGAGTTTCCTTGAGAGCTGCTTGGAAGCCTGATGGTGTGTGAAGTTAGTGAGCCAAATGGAGTTGTTCTCCCACAGGAACCACTCGGCTGATCCTTCTTCAATATGCCCTTCACCAACATGCAGTGTTTCCTTGATTGAATTAGCTCTCACACCAATATTTGCGTCTAGAGCCTTTGCATTGAGGGCTATCTGAAAACGGCTGTGGCGCTGAAGTTGCCTGAGAATGTGGAGTTGGTGGCATGTGAAACCCGCATGTGGAAGCATTCGTTTGTGTGGGATGCTCTACCAGGTTCATTCCTAGATAATGCACTCAAAGGGCTCTAAGCATAGAGTGTGAAAACTGAGTTTCCTTGAGAGCTGCTTGGAAGCCTGATGGTGTGTGAAGTTAGTGCGCCAAATGGAGTTGTTCTCCCACAAGAACCACTCGGCTGATCCTTCTTCAATATGCCCTTCACCAACATGCAGTGTTTCCTTGATTGAATTAGCTCTCACACCAATATTTGCGTCTAGAGCCTTTGCATTGAGGGCTATCTGAAAACGGCTGTGGCGCTGAAGTTGCGTGAGAATGTGAAGTTGGTGGCATGTGAAACCCGCATGTGGAGAATTCGTTTGTGTGGGATGCTCTACCAGGTTCATTCCTAGATAATGCACTCAAAGGGCACTAAGCATAGAGTGTGAAAACTGAGTTTCCTTGAGAGCTGCTTGGAAGCCTGATGGTGTGTGAAGTTAGTGAGCCAAAGAACCATTTGGAAGCGTGATGGTGTGTGAAGTTGGTGAGCCAAATGGAGTTGTTCTCCCACAAGAACCACTCGGCTGATCCTTCTTCAATATGACCTTCACCAACATGCAGTGTTTCCTTGATTGAATTAGCTCTCACACCAATATTTGCGTCTAGAGCCTTTGCATTGAGGGCTATCTGAAAACGGCAGTGGCGCTGAAGTTGCCTGAGAATGTGAAGTTGATGGCATGTGAAACCCGCATGTGGAGCATTCGTTTGTGTGGGATGCTCTTCCAGGTTCATTCCTAGATAATGCACTCAAAGGGCACAAAGCATAGAGTGTGAAAACTGAGTTTCCTTGAGAGCTGCTTGGAAGCCTGATGGTGTGTGAAGTTAGTGAGCCAAATGGAGTTGTTCTCCCACAAGAACCACTCGGCTGATCCTTCTTCAATATGCCCTTCACCAACATGCAGTGTTTCCTTGATTGAATTAGCTCTCACACCAATATTTGCGTCTAGAGCCTTTGCATTGAGGGCTATCTGAAAACGGCTGTGGCGCTGAAGTTGCCTGTGAATGTGGAGTTGGTGGCATGTGAAACCCGCATGTGGAGCATTCGTTTGTGTGGGATGCTCTACCAGGTTCATTCCTAGATAATGCACTCAAAGGGCACTAAGCATAGACTGTGAAAACTGAGTTTCCTTGAGAGCTGCTTGGAAGCCTGATGGTGTGTGAAGTTAGTGAGCCAAATGGAGTTGTTCTCCCACAAGAACCACTCGGCTGATCCTTCTTCAATATGCCCTTCACCAACATGCAGTGTTTCCTTGATTGAATTAGCTCTCACACCAATATTTGCGTCTAGAGCCTTTGCATTGAGGGCTATCTGAAAACGGCAGTGGCGCTGAAGTTGCGTGAGAATGTGGAGTTGGTGGCATGTGAAACCCGCATGTGGAGCATTCGTTTGTGTGGGATGCTCTACCAGGTTCATTCCTAGATAATGCACTCAAAGGGCACTAAGCATAGAGTGTGAAAACTGAGTTTCCTTGAGAGCTGCTTGGAAGCCTGATGGTATGTGAAGTTAGTGAGCCAAGGAACCATTTGGAAGCCTGATGGTGTGTGAAGTTAGTGAGCCAAATGGAGTTGTTCTCACACAAGAACCACTCGGCTGATCCTTCTTCAATATGCCCTTCACCAACATGCAGTGTTTCCTTGATTGAATTAGCTCTCACACCAATATTTGCGTCTAGAGCCTTTGCATTGAGGGGTATCTGAAAACGGCTGTGGCGCTGAAGTTGCCTGTCAATGTGGAGTTGGTGGCATGTGAAACCCGCATGTGGAGCATTCGTTTGTGTGGGATGCTCTACCAGGTTCATTCCTAGATAATGCACTCAAAGGGCACTAAGCATAGAGTGTGAAAACTGAGTTTCCTTGAGAGCTGCTTGGAAGCCTGATGGTGTGTGAAGTTAGTGAGCCAAATGGTGTTGTTCTCCCACAGGAACCACTCGGCTGATCCTTCTTCAATATGCCCTTCACCAACATGCAGTGTTTCCTTGATTGAATTAGCTCTCACACCAATATTTGCGTCTAGAGCCTTTGCATTGAGGGCTATCTGAAAACGGCTGTGGCGCTGAAGTTGCCTGAGAATGTGGAGTTGGTGGCATGTGAAACCCGCATGTGGAAGCATTCGTTTGTGTGGAATGCTCTACCAGGTTCATTCCTAGATAATGCACTCAAAGGGCTCTAAGCATAGAGTGTGAAAACTGAGTTTCCTTAAGAGCTGCTTGGAAGCCTGATGGTGTGTGAAGTAATGAGCCAAATGGAGTTGTTCTCCCACAAGAACCACTCGGCTGATCCTTCTTCAATATGCCCTTCACCAACATGCAGTGTTTCCTTGATTGAATTAGCTCTCACACCAATATTTGCGTCTAGAGCCTTTGCATTGAGGGCTATCTGAAAACGGCTGTGGCGCTGAAGTTGCGTGAGAATGTGAAGTTGGTGGCATGTGAAACCCGCATGTGGAGAATTCGTTTTTGTGGGATGCTCTACCAGGTTCATTCCTAGATAATGCACTCAAAGGGCACTAAGCATAGAGTGTGAAAACTGAGTTTCCTTGAGAGCTGCTTGGAAGCCTGATGGTGTGTGAAGTTAGTGTGCCAAATGGAGTTGTTCTCCCACAAGAACCACTCGGCTGATCCTTCTTCAATATGCCCTTCACCAACATGCAGTGTTTCCTTGATTGAATTAGCTCTCACACCAATATTTGCGTCAAGAGTCTTTGCATTGAGGGCTATCTGAAAACTGCTGTGGCGCTGAAGTTGCGTGAGAATGTGGAGTTGGTGGCATGTGAAACCCGCATGTGGAGCATTCGTTTGTGTGGGATGCTCTACCAGGTTCATTCCTAGATAATGCACTCAAAGGGCACTAAGCATAGACTGTGAAAACTGAGTTTCCTTGAGAGCTGCTTGGAAGCCTGATGGTGTGTGAAGTTAGTGAGCCAAATGGAGTTGTTCTCCCACAAGAACCACTCGGCTGATCCTTCTTCAATATGCCCTTCACCAACATGCAGTGTTTCCTTGATTGAATTAGCTCTCACACCAATATTTGCGTCTAGAGCCTTTGCATTGAGGGCTATCTGAAAACGGCAGTGGCGCTGAAGTTGCGTGAGAATGTGGAGTTGGTGGCATGTGAAACCCGCATGTGGAGCATTCGTTTGTGTGGGATGCTCTACCAGGTTCATTCCTAGATAATGCACTCAAAGGGCACTAAGCATAGAGTGTGAAAACTGAGTTTCCTTGAGAGCTGCTTGGAAGCCTGATGGTATGTGAAGTTAGTGAGCCAAGGAACCATTTGGAAGCCTGATGGTGTGTGAAGTTAGTGAGCCAAATGGAGTTGTTCTCACACAAGAACCACTCGGCTGATCCTCTTCAATATGCCCTTCACCAACATGCAGTGTTTCCTTGATTGAATTAGCTCTCACACCAATATTTGCGTCTAGAGCCTTTGCATTGAGGGGTATCTGAAAACGGCTGTGGCGCTGAAGTTGCCTGTGAATGTGGAGTTGGTGGCATGTGAAACCCGCATGTGGAGCATTCGTTTGTGTGGGATGCTCTACCAGGTTCATTCCTAGATAATGCACTCAAAGGGCACTAAGCATAGAGTGTGAAAACTGAGTTTCCTTGAGAGCTGCTTGGAAGCCTGATGGTGTGTGAAGTTAGTGAGCCAAATGGTGTTGTTCTCCCACAGGAACCACTCGGCTGATCCTTCTTCAATATGCCCTTCACCAACATGCAGTGTTTCCTTGATTGAATTAGCTCTCACACCAATATTTGCGTCTAGAGCCTTTGCATTGAGGGCTATCTGAAAACGGCTGTGGCGCTGAAGTTGCCTGAGAATGTGGAGTTGGTGGCATGTGAAACCCGCATGTGGAAGCATTCGTTTGTGTGGGATGCTCTACCAGGTTCATTCCTAGATAATGCACTCAAAGGGCTCTAAGCATAGAGTGTGAAAACTGAGTTTCCTTAAGAGCTGCTTGGAAGCCTGATGGTGTGTGAAGTAATGAGCCAAATGGAGTTGTTCTCCCACAAGAACCACTCGGCTGATCCTTCTTCAATATGCCCTTCACCAACATGCAGTGTTTCCTTGATTGAATTAGCTCTCACACCAATATTTGCGTCTAGAGCCTTTGCATTGAGGGCTATCTGAAAACGGCTGTGGCGCTGAAGTTGCGTGAGAATGTGAAGTTGGTGGCATGTGAAACCCGCATGTGGAGAATTCGTTTGTGTGGGATGCTCTACCAGGTTCATTCCTAGATAATGCACTCAAAGGGCACTAAGCATAGAGTGTGAAAACTGAGTTTCCTTGAGAGCTGCTTGGAAGCCTGATGGTGTGTGAAGTTAGTGTGCCAAATGGAGTTGTTCTCCCACAAGAACCACTCGGCTGATCCTTCTTCAATATGCCCTTCACCAACATGCAGTGTTTCCTTGATTGAATTAGCTCTCACACCAACATTTGCGTCAAGAGTCTTTGCATTGAGGGCTATCTGAAAACTGCTGTGGCGCTGAAGTTGCGTGAGAATGTGGAGTTGGTGGCATGTGAAACCCGCATGTGGAGCATTCGTTTGTGTGGGATGCTCTACCAGCTTCATTTCAGTCCTAGGTACTCAAAGGGCACTAAGCATAGAGTGTGAAAACTGAGTTTCCTTGAGAGCTGCTTGGAAGCCTGATATTGTGTGAAGTTAGTGAGCCAAATGGAGTTGTTCTCCCACAAGAACCACTCGGCTGATCCTTCTTCAATATGCCCTTCACCAACATGCAGTGTTTCCTTGATTGAATTAGCTCTCACACCAATATTTGCGTCTAGAGTCTTTGCATTGAGGGCTATCTGAAAACGGCTGTGGCGCTGAAGTTGCGTGAGAATGTGGAGTTGGTGGCATGTGAAACCCGCATGTGGAGCATTCGTTTGTGTGGGATGCTCTACCAGCTTCATTTCAGTCCTAGGTACTCAAAGGGCACTAAGCATAGAGTGTGAAAACTGAGTTTCCTTGAGAGCTGCTTGGAAGCCTGATGGTTTGTGAAGTTAGTGAGCCAAATGGAGTTGTTCTCCCACAAGAACCACTCGGCTGATCCTTCTTCAATATGCCCTTCACCAACATGCAGTGTTTCCTTGATTGAATTAGCTCTCACACCAATATTTGCGTCTAGAGCCTTTGCATTGAGGGCTATCTGAAAACTGCTGTCGCGCTGAAGTTGCGTGAGAATGTGGAGTTCGTGGCATGTGAAACCCGCATGTGGAGAATTCGTTTGTGTGGGATGCTCTACCAGGTTCATTCCTAGATAATGCACTCAAAGGGCACTAAGCATAGAGTGTGAAAACTGAGTTTCCTTGAGAGCTGCTTGGAAGCCTGATGGTATGTGAAGTTAGTGAGCCAAAGAACCATTTGGAAGCCTGATGGTGTGTGAAGTTAGTGAGCCAAATGGAGTTGTTCTCACACAAGAACCACTCGGCTGATCCTTCTTCAACATGCCTTTCACCAACATGCAGTGTTTCCTTGATTGAATTAGCTCTCACACCAATATTTGCGTCTAGAGCCTTTGCATTGAGGGCTATCTGAAAACGGCTGTGGCGCTGAAGTTGCCTGTGAATGTGGAGTTGGTGGCATGTGAAACCCGCATGTGGAGCATTCGTTTGTGTGGGATGCTCTACCAGGTTCATTCCTAGATAATGCACTCAAAGGGCACTAAGCATAGAGTGTGAAAACAGTTTCCTTGAGAGCTGCTTGGAAGCCTGATGGTGTGTGAAGTTAGTGAGCCAAATGGAGTTGTTCTCCCACAAGAACCACTCGGCTGATCCTTCTTCAATATGCCCTTCACCAACATGCAGTGTTTCCTTGATTGAATTAGCTCTCACACCAATATTTGCGTCTAGAGCCTTTGCATTGAGGGCTATCTGAAAACTGCTGTGGCGCTGAAGTTGCGTGAGAATGTGGAGTTGGTGGCATGTGAAACCCGCATGTGGAGCATTCGTTTGTGTGGGATGCTCTACCAGGTTCATTCCTAGATAATGCACTCAAAGGGCACTAAGCATAGAGTGTGAAAACTGAGTTTCCTTGAGAGCTGCTTGGAAGCCTGATGGTGTGTGAAGTTAGTGAGCTAAAGAACCATTTGGAAGCCTGATGGTGTGTGAAGTTAGTGAGCCAAATGCAGTTGTTCTCCCACAAGAACCACTCGGCTGATCCTTCTTCAATATGCCCTTCAGCAACATGCAGTGTTTCCTTGATTGAATTAGCTCTCACCAATATTTTCGTCTAGAGCCTTTGCATTGAGGGCTATCTGAAAACGGCTGTGGCGCTGAAGTTGCCTGTGAATGTGGAGTTGATGGCATGTGAAACCCGCATGTGGAGCATTCGTTTGTGTGGGATGCTCTACCAGGTTTATTCCTAGATAATGCACTCAAAGGGCACTAAGCATAGAGTGTGAAAACTGAGTTTCCTTGAGAGCTGCTTGGAAGCCTGATGGTGTGTGAAGTTAGTGAGCCAAAGAACCATTTGGAAGCGTGATGGTGTGTGAAGTTGGTGAGCCAAATGGAGTTGTTCTCCCACAAGAACCACTCGGCTGATCCTTCTTCAATATGACCTTCACCAACATGCAGTGTTTCCTTGATTGAATTAGCTCTCACACCAATATTTGCGTCTAGAGCCTTTGCATTGAGGGCTATCTGAAAACGGCAGTGGCGCTGAAGTTGCCTGAGAATGTGGAGTTGGTGGCATGTGAAACCCGCATGTGGAGCATTCGTTTGTGTGGGATGCTCTACCAGCTTCATTCCTAGATAATGCACTCAAAGGGCACAAAGCATAGAGTGTGAAAACTGAGTTTCCTTGAGAACTGCTTGGAAGCCTGATGGTGTGTGAAGTTAGTGAGCCAAATGCAGTTGTTCTCCCACAAGAACCACTCGGCTGATCCTTCTTCAATATGACCTTCACCAACATGCAGTGTTTCCTTGATTGAATTAGCTCTCACACCAATATTTGCGTCTAGAGCCTTTGCATTGAGGGCTATCTGAAAACGGCTGTGGCGCTGAAGTTGCCTGTGAATGTGGAGTTGGTGGCATGTGAAACCCGCATGTGGAGCATTCGTTTGTGTGGGATGCTCTACCAGGTTCATTCCTAGATAATGCACTCAAAGGGCACTAAGCATAGACTGTGAAAACTGAGTTTCCTTGAGAGCTGCTTGGAAGCCTGATGGTGTGTGAAGTTAGTGAGCCAAATGGAGTTGTTCTCCCACAAGAACCACTCGGCTGATCCTTCTTCAATATGCCCTTCACCAACATGCAGTGTTTGCTTGATTGAATTAGCTCTCACACCAATATTTGCGTCTAGAGCCTTTGCATTGAGGGCTATCTGAAAACGGCTGTGGCGCTGAAGTTGCCTGTGAATGTGGAGTTGATGGCATGTGAAACCCGCATGTGGAGCATTCGTTTGTGTGGGATGCTCTACCAGGTTCATTCCTAGATAATGCACTCAAAGGGCTCTAAGCATAGAGTGTGAAAACTGAGTTTCCTTGAGAGCTGCTTGGAAGCCTGATGGTGTGTGAAGTTAGTGAGGCAAAGAACCATTTGGAAGCGTGATGGTGTGTGAAGTTAGTGAGCCAAATGGAGTTGTTCTCCCACAAGAACCACTCGGCTGATCCTTCTTCAATATGACCTTCACCAACATGCAGTGTTTCCTTGATTGAATTAGCTCTCACACCAATATTTGCGTCTAGAGCCTTTGCATTGAGGGCTATCTGAAAACGGCAGTGGCGCTGAAGTTGCCTGAGAATGTGGAGTTGATGGCATGTGAAACCCGCATGTGGAGCATTCGTTTTTGTGGGATGCTCTTCCAGGTTCATTCCTAGATAATGCACTCAAAGGGCTCTAAGCATAGAGTGTGAAAACTGAGTTTCCTTGAGAGCTGCTTGGAAGCCTGATGGTGTGTGAAGTTAGTGAGCCAAATGGAGTTGTTCTCCCACAAGAACCACTCGGCTGATCCTTCTTCAATATGCCCTTCACCAACATGCAGTGTTTCCTTGATTGAATTAGCTCTCACACCAATATTTGCGTCTAGAGCCTTTGCATTGAGGGCTATCTGAAAACGGCTGTGGCACTGAAGTTGCCTGTGAATGTGGAGTTGGTGGCATGTGAAACCCGCATGTGGAGAATTCGTTTGTGTGGGATGCTCTACCAGGTTCATTTCTAGATAATGCACTCCAAGGGCACTAAGCATAGACTGTGAAAACTGAGTTTCCTTGAGAGCTGCTTGGAAGCCTGATGGTGTGTGAAGTTAGTGAGCCAAATGGAGTTGTTCTCCACAAGAACCACTCGGCTGATCCTTCTTCAATATGCCCTTCACCAACATGCAGTGTTTCCTTGATTGAATTAGCTCTCACACCAATATTTGCGTCTAGAGCCTTTGCATTGAGGGCTATCTGAAAACGGCTGTGGCGCTGAAGTTGCCTGTGAATGTGGAGTTGGTGGCATGTGAAACCCGCATGTGGAGCATTCGTTTGTGTGGGATACTCTACCAGGTTCATTCCTAGATAATGCACTCAAAGGGCACTAAGCATAGAGTGTGAAAACTGAGTTTCCTTGAGAGCTGCTTGGAAGCCTGATGGTATGTGAAGTTAGTGGGCCAAGGAACCATTTGGAAGCCTGATGGTGTGTGAAGTTAGTGAGCCAAATGGAGTTGTTCTCACACAAGAACCACTCGGCTGATCCTTCTTCAATATGCCCTTCACCAACATGCAGTGTTTCCTTGATTGAATTAGCTCTCACACCAATATTTGCGTCTAGAGCCTTTGCATTGAGGGCTATCTGAAAACGGCTGTGGCGCTGAAGTTGCCTGTCAATGTGGAGTTGGTGGCATGTGAAACCCGCATGTGGAGCATTCGTTTGTGTGGGATGCTCTACCAGGTTCATTCCTAGATAATGCACTCAAAGGGCACTAAGCATAGAGTGTGAAAACTGAGTTTCCTTGAGAGCTGCTTGGAAGCCTGATGGTGTGTGAAGTTAGTGAGCCAAATGGTGTTGTTCTCCCACAGGAACCACTCGGCTGATCCTTCTTCAATATGCCCTTCACCAACATGCAGTGTTTCCTTGATTGAATTAGCTCTCACACCAATATTTGCGTCTAGAGCCTTTGCATTGAGGGCTATCTGAAAATGGCTGTGGCGCTGAAGTTGCCTGAGAATGTGGAGTTGGTGGCATGTGAAACCCGCATGTGGAAGCATTCGTTTGTGTGGGATGCTCTACCAGGTTCATTCCTAGATAATGCACTCCAAGGGCACTAAGCATAGAGTGTGAAAACTGAGTTTCCTTAAGAGCTGCTTGGAAGCCTGATGGTGTGTGAAGTAATGAGCCAAATGGAGTTGTTCTCCCACAAGAACCACTCGGCTGATCCTTCTTCAATATGCCCTTCACCAACATGCAGTGTTTCCTTGATTGAATTAGCTCTCACACCAATATTTGCGTCTAGAGCCTTTGCATTGAGGGCTATCTGAAAACGGCTGTGGCGCTGAAGTTGCGTGAGAATGTGGAGTTGGTGGCATGTGAAACCCGCATGTGGAGAATTCGTTTGTGTGGGATGCTCTACCAGGTTCATTCCTAGATAATGCACTCAAAGGGCACTAAGCATAGAGTGTGAAAACTGAGTTTCCTTGAGAGCTGCTTGGAAGCCTGATGGTGTGTGAAGTTAGTGCGCCAAATGGAGTTGTTCTCCCACAAGAACCACTCGGCTGATCCTTCTTCAATATGCCCTTCACCAACATGCAGTGTTTCCTTGATTGAATTAGCTCTCACACCAATATTTGCGTCTAGGGCCTTTGCATTGAGGGCTATCTGAAAACGGCAGTGGCGCTGAAGTTGCCTGAGAATGTGGAGTTGATGGCATGTGAAACCCGCATGTGGAGCATTCGTTTTTGTTGGATGCTCTACCAGGTTCATTCCTAGATAATGCACTCAAAGGGCACTAAGCATAGAGTGTGAAAACTGAGTTTCCTTGAGAGCTGCTTGGAAGCCTGATGGTGTGTGAAGTTAGTGAGCCAAATGGAGTTGTTCTCCCACAAGAACCACTCGGCTGATCCTTCTTCAATATGCCCTTCACCAACATGCAGTGTTTCCTTGATTGAATTAGCTCTCACACCAATATTTGCGTCTAGAGTCTTTGCATTGAGGGCTATCTGAAAACTGCTGTGGCGCTGAAGTTGCCTGAGAATGTGAAGTTGGTGGCATGTGAAACCCGCATGTGGAGAATTCGTTTGTGTGGGATGCTCTACCAGGTTCATTCCTAGATAATGCACTCAAAGGGCACTAAGCATAGAGTGTGAAAACTGAGTTTCCTTGAGAGCTGCTTGGAAGCCTGATGGTGTGTGAAGTTAGTGAGCCAAATGGAGTTGTTCTCCCACAAGAACCACTCGGCTGATCCTTCTTCAATATGCCCTTCACCAACATGCAGTGTTTCCTTGATTGAATTAGCTCTCACAACAATATTTGCGTCAAGAGTCTTTGCATTGAGGGCTATCTGAAAACTGCTGTGGCGCTGAAGTTGCGTGAGAATGTGGAGTTGGTGGCATGTGAAACCCGCATGTGGAGCATTCGTTTGTGTGGGATGCTCTACCAGCTTCATTTCAGTCCTAGGTACTCAAAGGGCACTAAGCATAGAGTGTGAAAACTGAGTTTCCTTGAGAGCTGCTTGGAAGCCTGATGGTGTGTGAAGTTAGTGAGCCAAATGGAGTTGTTCTCCCACAAGAACCACTCGGCTGATCCTTCTTCAATATGCCCTTCACCAACATGCAGTGTTTCCTTGATTGAATTAGCTCTCACACCAATATTTGCTTCTAGAGCCTTTGCATTGAGGGCTATCTGAAAACGGCTGTGGCGCTGAAGTTGCGTGAGAATGTGGAGTTGGTGGCATGTGAAACCCGCATGTGGAGCATTCGTTTTTGTTGGATGCTCTACCAGGTTCATTCCTAGATAATGCACTCCAAGGGCACTAAGCATAGAGTGTGAAAACTGAGTTTCCTTGAGAGCTGCTTGGAAGCCTGATGGTGTGTGAAGTTAGTGAGCCAAATGGAGTTGTTCTCCCACAAGAACCACTCGGCTGATCCTTCTTCAATATGCCCTTCACCAACATGCAGTGTTTCCTTGATTGAATTAGCTCTCACACCAATATTTGCGTCTAGAGTCTTTGCATTGAGGGCTATCTGAAAACTGCTGTGGCGCTGAAGTTGCCTGAGAATGTGAAGTTGGTGGCATGTGAAACCCGCATGTGGAGAATTCGTTTGTGTGGGATGCTCTACCAGGTTCATTCCTAGATAATGCACTCCAAGGGCACTAAGCATAGAGTGAGAAAACTGAGTTTCCTTGAGAGCTGCTTGGAAGCCTGATGGTGTGTGAAGTTAGTGAGCCAAATGGAGTTGTTCTCCCACAAGAACCACTCGGCTGATCCTTCTTCAATATGCCCTTCACCAACATGCAGTGTTTCCTTGATTGAATTAGCTCTCACACCAATATTTGCGTCAAGAGTCTTTGCATTGAGGGCTATCTGAAAACTGCTGTGGCGCTGAAGTTGCGTGAGAATGTGGAGTTGGTGGCATGTGAAACCCGCATGTGGAGCATTCGTTTTTGTGGGATGCTCTTCCAGGTTCATTCCTAGATAATGCACTCAAAGGGCTCTAAGCATAGAGTGTGAAAACTGAGTTTCCTTGAGAGCTGCTTGGAAGCCTGATGGTGTGTGAAGTTAGTGAGCCAAATGGAGTTGTTCTCCCACAAGAACCACTCGGCTGATCCTTCTTCAATATGACCTTCACCAACATGCAGTGTTTCCTTGATTGAATTAGCTCTCACACCAATATTTGAGTCTAGAGCCTTTGCATTGAGGGCTATCTGAAAACGGCAGTGGCGCTGAAGTTGCCTTTGAATGTGGAGTTGGTGGCATGTGAAACCCGCATGTGGAGCATTCGTTTGTGTGGGATGCTCTACCAGGTTCATTCCTAGATAATGCACTCAAAGGGCACTAAGCATAGAGTGTGAAAACTGAGTTTCCTTGAGAGCTGCTTGGAAGCCTGATGGTGTGTGAAGTTAGTGAGCCAAATGGAGTTGTTCTCCCACAAGAACCACTCGGCTGATCCTTCTTCAATATGCCCTTCACCAACATGCAGTGTTTGCTTGATTGAATTAGCTCTCACACCAATATTTGCGTCTAGAGCCTTTGCATTGAGGGCTATCTGAAAACGGCTGTGGCGCTGAAGTTGCGTGAGAATGTGGAGTTGGTGGCATGTGAAACCCGCATGTGGAGCATTCGTTTGTGTGGGATGCTCTACCAGGTTCATTCCTAGATAATGCACTCAAAGGGCACTAAGCATAGAGTGTGAAAACTGAGTTTCCTTGAGAGCTGCTTGGAAGCCTGATGGTGTGTGAAGTTAGTGAGCCAAAGAACCATTTGGAAGCCTGATGGTGTGTGAAGTTAGTGAGCCAAATGGAGTTGTTCTCCCACAAGAACCACTCGGCTGATCCTTCTTCAATATGCCCTTCACCAACATGCAGTGTTTCCTTGATTGAATTAGCTCTCACACCAATATTTGCGTGTAGAGCCTTTGCATTGAGGGCTATCTGAAAACGGCTGTGGCGCTGAAGTTGCCTGAGAATGTGGAGTTGATGGCATGTGAAACCCGCATGTGGAGCATTCGTTTGTGTGGGATGCTCTTCCAGGTTCATTCCTAGATAATGCACTCAAAGGGCTCTAAGCATAGAATGTGAAAACTGAGTTTCCTTGAGAGCTGCTTGGAAGCCTGATGGTGTGTGAAGTTAGTGAGCCAAATGGAGTTGTTCTCCCACAAGAACCACTCGGCTGATCCTTCTTCAATATGCCCTTCACCAACATGCAGTGTTTCCTTGATTGAATTAGCTCTCACACCAATATTTGCGTCTAGAGCCTTTGCATTGAGGGCTATCTGAAAAGGGCTGTGGCACTGAAGTTGCCTGTGAATGTGGAGTTGGTGGCATGTGAAACCCGCATGTGGAGCATTCGTTTGTGTGGGATGCTCTACCAGGTTCATTCCTAGATAATGCACTCAAAGGGCACTAAGCATAGAGTGTGAAAACTGAGTTTCCTTGAGAGCTGCTTGGAAGCCTGATGGTGTGTGAAGTTAGTGAGCCAAATGGAGTTGTTCTCCCACAAGAACCACTCGGCTGATCCTTCTTCAATATGCCCTTCACCAACATGCAGTGTTTCCTTGATTGAATTAGCTCTCACACCAATATTTGCGTCTAGAGCCTTTGCATTGAGGGCTATCTGAAAACGGCTGTGGCGCTGAAGTTGCCTGTGAATGTGGAGTTGATGGCATGTGAAACCCGCATGTGGAGCATTCGTTTGTGTGGGATGCTCTACCAGGTTCATTCCTAGATAATGCACTCAAAGGGCACTAAGCATAGAGTGTGAAAACTGAGTTTCCTTGAGAGCTGCTTGGAAGCCTGAAGGTGTGTGAAGTTTTGAGCCAAAGAACCATTTGGAAGCGTGATGGTGTGTGAAGTTGGTGAGCCAAATGGAGTTGTTCTCCCACAAGAACCACTCGGCTGATCCTTCTCCAATATGACCTTCACCAACATGCAGTGTTTCCTTGATTGAATTAGCTCTCACACCAATATTTGCGTCTAGAGCCTTTGCATTGAGGGCTATCTGAAAACGGCAGTGGCGCTGAAGTTGCCTGAGAATGTGGAGTTGATGGCATGTGAAACCCGCATGTGGAGCATTCGTTTTTGTGGGATGCTCTTCCAGGTTCATTCCTAGATAATGCACTCAAAGGGCTCTAAGCATAGAGTGTGAAAACTGAGTTTCCTTGAGAGCTGCTTGGAAGCCTGATGGTGTGTGAAGTTAGTGAGCCAAATGGAGTTGTTCTCCCACAAGAACCACTCGGCTGATCCTTCTTCAATATGCCCTTCACCAACATGCAGTGTTTCCTTGATTGAATTAGCTCTCACACCAATATTTGCGTCTAGAGCCTTTGCATTGAGGGCTATCTGAAAACGGCTGTGGCGCTGAAGTTGCCTGTGAGTGTGGAGTTTGTGGCATGTGAAACCCGCATGTGGAGCATTCGTTTGTGTGGGATGCTCTACCAGGTTCATTCCTAGATAATGCACTCAAAGGGCACTAAGCATAGAGTGTGAAAACTGAGTTTCCTTGAGAGCTGCTTGGAAGCCTGATGGTGTGTGAAGTTAGTGAGCCAAATGGAGTTGTTCTCCCACAAGAACCACTCGGCTGATCCTTCTTCAATATGCCCTTCACCAACATGCAGTGTTTGCTTGATTGAATTAGCTCTCACACCAATATTTGCGTCTAGAGCCTTTGCATTGAGGGCTATCTGAAAATGGCTGTGGCGCTGAAGTTGCCTGTGAATGTGGAGTTGATGGCATGTGAAACCCGCATGTGGAGCATTCGTTTGTGTGGGATGCTCTACCAGGTTCATTCCTAGATAATGCACTCAAAGGGCACTAAGCATAGAGTGTGAAAACTGAGTTTCCTTGAGAGCTGCTTGGAAGCCTGATGGTGTGTGAAGTTAGTGAGCCAAAGAACCATTTGGAAGCGTGATGGTGTGTGAAGTTAGTGAGCCAAATGGAGTTGTTCTCCCACAAGAACCACTCGGCTGATCCTTCTTCAATATGATCTTCACCAACATGCAGTGTTTCCTTGATTGAATTAGCTCTCACACCAATATTTGCGTCTAGAGCCTTTGCATTGAGGGCTATCTGAAAACGGCTGTGGCGCTGAAGTTGCCTGTGAATGTGGAGTTGGTGGCATGTGAAACCCGCATGTGGAGCATTCGTTTGTGTGGGATGCTCTACCAGGTTCATTCCTAGATAATGCACTCCAAGGGCACTAAGCATAGAGTGTGAAAACTGAGTTTCCTTGAGAGCTGCTTGGAAGCCTGATGGTGTGTGAAGTTAGTGAGCCAAATGGAGTTGTTCTCCCACAAGAACCACTCGGCTGATCCTTCTTCAATATGCCCTTCACCAACATGCAGTGTTTCCTTGATTGAATTAGCTCTCACACCAATATTTGCGTCTAGAGCCTTTGCATTGAGGGCTATCTGAAAACGGCTGTGGCGCTGAAGTTGCGTGAGAATGTGGAGTTGGTGGCATGTGAAACCCGCATGTGGAGCATTCGTTTGTGTGGGATGCTCTACCAGGTTCATTCCTAGATAATGCACTCAAAGGGCACTAAGCATAGAGTGTGAAAACTGAGTTTCCTTGAGAGCTGCTTGGAAGCCTGATGGTGTGTGAAGTTAGTGAGCCAAAGAACCATTTGGAAGCCTGATGGTGTGTGAAGTTAGTGATCCAAATGGAGTTGTTCTCCCACAAGAACCACTCGGCTGATCCTTCTTCAATATGCCCTTCACCAACATGCAGTGTTTCCTTGATTGAATTAGCTCTCACACCAATATTTGCGTGTAGAGCCTTTGCATTGAGGGCTATCTGAAAACGGCTGTGGCGCTGAAGTTGCCTGAGAATGTGGAGTTGATGGCATGTGAAACCCGCATGTGGAGCATTCGTTTGTGTGGGATGCTCTTCCAGGTTCATTCCTAGATAATGCACTCAAAGGGCTCTAAGCATAGAGTGTGAAAACTGAGTTTCCTTGAGAGCTGCTTGGAAGCCTGATGGTGTGTGAAGTTAGTGAGCCAAATGGAGTTGTTCTCCCACAAGAACCACTCGGCTGATCCTTCTTCAATATGCCCTTCACCAACATGCAGTGTTTCCTTGATTGAATTAGCTCTCACACCAATATTTGCGTCTAGAGCCTTTGCATTGAGGGCTATCTGAAAAGGGCTGTGGCACTGAAGTTGCCTGTGAATGTGGAGTTGGTGGCATGTGAAACCCGCATGTGGAGCATTCGTTTGTGTGGGATGCTCTACCAGGTTCATTCCTAGATAATGCACTCAAAGGGCACTAAGCATAGAGTGTGAAAACTGAGTTTCCTTGAGAGCTGCTTGGAAGCCTGATGGTGTGTGAAGTTAGTGAGCCAAATGGAGTTGTTCTCCCACAAGAACCACTCGGCTGATCCTTCTTCAATATGCCCTTCACCAACATGCAGTGTTTCCTTGATTGAATTAGCTCTCACACCAATATTTGCGTCTAGAGCCTTTGCATTGAGGGCTATCTGAAAACGGCTGTGGCGCTGAAGTTGCCTGTGAATGTGGAGTTGATGGCATGTGAAACCCGCATGTGGAGCATTCGTTTGTGTGGGATGCTCTACCAGGTTCATTCCTAGATAATGCACTCAAAGGGCACTAAGCATAGAGTGTGAAAACTGAGTTTCCTTGAGAGCTGCTTGGAAGCCTGAAGGTGTGTGAAGTTTTGAGCCAAAGAACCATTTGGAAGCGTGATGGTGTGTGAAGTTGGTGAGCCAAATGGAGTTGTTCTCCCACAAGAACCACTCGGCTGATCCTTCTTCAATATGACCTTCACCAACATGCAGTGTTTCCTTGATTGAATTAGCTCTCACACCAATATTTGCGTCTAGAGCCTTTGCATTGAGGGCTATCTGAAAACGGCAGTGGCGCTGAAGTTGCCTGAGAATGTGGAGTTGATGGCATGTGAAACCCGCATGTGGAGCATTCGTTTTTGTGGGATGCTCTTCCAGGTTCATTCCTAGATAATGCACTCAAAGGGCTCTAAGCATAGAGTGTGAAAACTGAGTTTCCTTGAGAGCTGCTTGGAAGCCTGATGGTGTGTGAAGTTAGTGAGCCAAATGGAGTTGTTCTCCCACAAGAACCACTCGGCTGATCCTTCTTCAATATGCCCTTCACCAACATGCAGTGTTTCCTTGATTGAATTAGCTCTCACACCAATATTTGCGTCTAGAGCCTTTGCATTGAGGGCTATCTGAAAACTGCTGTGGCGCTGAAGTTGCGTGAGAATGTGGAGTTGGTGGCATGTGAAACCCGCATGTGGAGCATTCGTTTGTGTGGGATGCTCTACCAGGTTCATTCCTAGATAATGCACTCAAAGGGCACAAAGCATAGAGTGTGAAAACTGAGTTTCCTTGAGAACTGCTTGGAAGCCTGATGGTGTGTGAAGTTAGTGAGCCAAATGCAGTTGTTCTCCCACAAGAACCACTCGGCTGATCCTTCTTCAATATGCCTTTCACCAACATGCAGTGTTTCCTTGATTGAATTAGCTCTCACACCAATATTTGCGTCTAGAGCCTTTGCATTGAGGGCTATCTGAAAACGGCTGTGGCGCTGAAGTTGCCTGTGAGTGTGGAGTTTGTGGCATGTGAAACCCGCATGTGGAGCATTCGTTTGTGTGGGATGCTCTACCAGGTTCATTCCTAGATAATGCACTCAAAGGGCACTAAGCATAGAGTGTGAAAACTGAGTTTCCTTGAGAGCTGCTTGGAAGCCTGATGGTGTGTGAAGTTAGTGAGCCAAATGGAGTTGTTCTCCCACAAGAACCACTCGGCTGATCCTTCTTCAATATGCCCTTCACCAACATGCAGTGTTTGCTTGATTGAATTAGCTCTCACACCAATATTTGCGTCTAGAGCCTTTGCATTGAGGGCTATCTGAAAATGGCTGTGGCGCTGAAGTTGCCTGTGAATGTGGAGTTGATGGCATGTGAAACCCGCATGTGGAGCATTCGTTTGTGTGGGATGCTCTACCAGGTTCATTCCTAGATAATGCACTCAAAGGGCACTAAGCATAGAGTGTGAAAACTGAGTTTCCTTGAGAGCTGCTTGGAAGCCTGATGGTGTGTGAAGTTAGTGAGCCAAAGAACCATTTGGAAGCGTGATGGTGTGTGAAGTTAGTGAGCCAAATGGAGTTGTTCTCCCACAAGAACCACTCGGCTGATCCTTCTTCAATATGATCTTCACCAACATGCAGTGTTTCCTTGATTGAATTAGCTCTCACACCAATATTTGCGTCTAGAGCCTTTGCATTGAGGGCTATCTGAAAACGGCTGTGGCGCTGAAGTTGCCTGTGAATGTGGAGTTGGTGGCATGTGAAACCCGCATGTGGAGCATTCGTTTGTGTGGGATGCTCTACCAGGTTCATTCCTAGATAATGCACTCAAAGGGCACTAAGCATAGAGTGTGAAAACTGAGTTTCCTTGAGAGCTGCTTGGAAGCCTGATGGTGTGTGAAGTTAGTGAGCCAAATGGAGTTGTTCTCCCACAAGAACCACTCGGCTGATCCTTCTTCAATATGCCCTTCACCAACATGCAGTGTTTCCTTGATTGAATTAGCTCTCACACCAATATTTGCGTCTAGAGCCTTTGCATTGAGGGCTATCTGAAAACGGCTGTGGCGCTGAAGTTGCCTGTGAATGTGGAGTTGGTGGCATGTGAAACCCGCATGTGGAGCATTCGTTTGTGTGGGATGCTCTACCAGGTTCATTCCTAGATAATGCACTCAAAGGGCACTAAGCATAGAGTGTGAAAACTGAGTTTCCTTGAGAGCTGCTTAGAAGCCTGATGGTATGTGAAGTTAGTGAGCCAAGGAACCATTTGGAAGCCTGATGGTGTGTGAAGTTAGTGAGCCAAATGGAGTTGTTCTCACACAAGAACCACTCGGCTGATCCTTCTTCAATATGCCCTTCACCAACATGCAGTGTTTCCTTGATTGAATTAGCTCTCACACCAATATTTGCGTCTAGAGCCTTTGCATTGAGGGCTATCTGAAAACGGCTGTGGCGCTGAAGTTGCCTGTCAATGTGGAGTTGGTGGCATGTGAAACCCGCATGTGGAGCATTCGTTTGTGTGGGATGCTCTACCAGGTTCATTCCTAGATAATGCACTCAAAGGGCACTAAGCATAGAGTGTGAAAACTGAGTTTCCTTGAGAGCTGCTTGGAAGCCTGATGGTGTGTGAAGTTAGTGAGCCAAATGGTGTTGTTCTCCCACAGGAACCACTCGGCTGATCCTTCTTCAATATGCCCTTCACCAACATGCAGTGTTTCCTTGATTGAATTAGCTCTCACACCAATATTTGCGTCTAGAGCCTTTGCATTGAGGGCTATCTGAAAACGGCTGTGGCGCTGAAGTTGCGTGAGAATGTGGAGTTGGTGGCATGTGAAACCCGCATGTGGAGAATTCGTTTGTGTGGGATGCTCTACCAGGTTCATTCCTAGATAATGCACTCAAAGGGCACTAAGCATAGAGTGTGAAAACTGAGTTTCCTTGAGAGCTGCTTGGAAGCCTGATGGTGTGTGAAGTTAGTGCGCCAAATTGAGTTGTTCTCCCACAAGAACCACTCGGCTGATCCTTCTTCAATATGCCCTTCACCAACATGCAGTGTTTCCTTGATTGAATTAGCTCTCACACCAATATTTGCGTCTAGAGCCTTTGCATTGAGGGCTATCTGAAAACTGCTGTGGCGCTGAAGCTGCGTGAGAATGTGGAGTTGGTGGCATGTGAAACCCGCATGTGGAGCATTCGTTTGTGTGGGATGCTCTACCAGGTTCATTTCAGTCCTAGGTACTCAAAGGGCACTAAGCATAGAGTGTGAAAACTGAGTTTCCTTGAGAGCTGCTTGGAAGCCTGATGGTGTGTGAAGTTAGTGAGCCAAATGGAGTTGTTCTCCCACAGGAACCACTCGGCTGATCCTTCTTCAATATGCCCTTCACCAACATGCAGTGTTTCCTTGATTGAATTAGCTCTCACACCAATATTTGCGTCTAGAGCCTTTGCATTGAGGGCTATCTGAAAACGGCAGTGGCGCTGAAGTTGCCTGAGAATGTGTAGTTGGTGGCATGTGAAACCCGCATGTGGAGCATTCGTTTGTGTGGGATGCTCTACCAGGTTCATTCCTAGATAATGCACTCAAAGGGCACTAAGCATAGAGTTTGAAAACTGAGTTTCCTTGAGAGCTGCTTGGAAGCCTGATGGTATGTGAAGTTAGTGAGCCAAAGAAACATTTGGAAGCCTGATGATGTGTGAAGTTAGTGAGCCAAATGGAGTTGTTCTCACACAAGAACCACTCGGCTGATCCTTCTTCAATATGCCTTTCACCAACATGCAGTGTTTCCTTGATTGAATTAGCTCTCACACCAATATTTGCGTCTAGAGCCTTTGCATTGAGGGCTATCTGAAAACGGCTGTGGCACTGAAGTTGCCTGTGAATGTGGAGTTGGTGGCATGTGAAACCCGCATGTGGAGCATTCGTTTGTGTGGGATGCTCTACCAGGTTCATTCCTAGATAATGCACTCAAAGGGCACTAAGCATAGAGTGTGAAAACAGTTTCCTTGAGAGCTGCTTGGAAGCCTGATGGTGTGTGAAGTTAGTGAGCCAAATGGAGTTGTTCTCCCACAAGAACCACTCGGCTGATCCTTCTTCAATATGCCCTCCACCAATATGCAGTGTTTCCTTGATTGAATTAGCTCTCACACCAATATTTGCGTCTAGAGTCTTTGCATTGAGGGCTATCTGAAAACGGCTGTGGCGCTGAAGTTGCCTGTGAATGTGGAGTTGGTGGCATGTGAAACCCGCATGTGGAGCATTCGTTTGTGTGGGATGCTCTACCAGGTTCATTCCTAGATAATGCACTCAAAGGGCACTAAGCATAGAGTGTGAAAACTGAGTTTCCTTGAGAGCTGCTTGGAAGCCTGATGGTGTGTGAAGTTAGTGAGCCAAAGAACCATTTGGAAGCCTGATGGTGTGTGAAGTTAGTGAGCCAAATGGAGTTGTTCTCCCACAAGAACCATTCGGCTGATCCTTCTTCAATATGCCCTTCACCAACATGCAGTGTTTCCTTGATTGAATTAGCTCTCACACCAATATTTGCGTGTAGAGCCTTTGCATTGAGGGCTATCTGAAAACGGCTGTGGCGCTGAAGTTGCCTGAGAATGTGGAGTTGATGGCATGTGAAACCCGCATGTGGAGCATTCGTTTGTGTGGGATGCTCTTCCAGGTTCATTCCTAGATAATGCACTCAAAGGGCTCTAAGCATAGAGTGTGAAAACTGAGTTTCCTTGAGAGCTGCTTGGAAGCCTGATGGTGTGTGAAGTTAGTGAGCCAAATGGAGTTGTTCTCCCACAAGAACCACTCAGCTGATCCTTCTTCAATATGCCCTTCACCAACATGCAGTGTTTCCTTGATTGAATTAGCTCTCACACCAATATTTGCGTCTAGAGCCTTTGCATTGAGGGCTATCTGAAAATGGCAGTGGCGCTGAAGTTGCCTGTGAATGTGGAGTTGGTGGCATGTGAAACCCGCATGTGGAGCATTCGTTTGTGTGGGATGCTCTACCAGCTTCATTTCAGTCCTAGGTACTCAAAGGGCACTAAGCATAGAGTGTGAAAACTGAGTTTCCTTGAGAGCTGCTTGGAAGCCTGATGGTGTGTGAAGTTAGTGAGCCAAATGGAGTTGTTCTCCCACAAGAACCACTCGGCTGATCCTTCTTCAATATGCCCTTCACCAACATGCAGTGTTTCCTTGATTGAATTAGCTCTCACACCAATATTTGCGTCTAGAGTCTTTGCATTGAGGGCTATCTGAAAACGGCAGTGGCGCTGAAGTTGCGTGAGAATGTGGAGTTGGTGGCATGTGAAACCCGCATGTGGAGCATTCGTTTGTGTGGGATGCTCTACCAGGTTCATTCCTAGATAATGCACTCAAAGGGCACTAAGAATAGAGTGTGAAAACTGAGTTTCCTTGAGAGCTGCTTGGAAGCCTGATGGTATGGGAAGTTAGTGAGCCAAAGAACCATTTGAAAGCCTGATGGTGTGTGAAGTTAGTGAGCCAAATGGAGTTGTTCTCCCACAACAACCACTCGGCTGATCCTTCTTCAATATGCCCTTTACCAACATGCAGTGTTTCCTTGATTGAATTAGCTCTCACACCAATATTTTCGTCTACAGCCTTTGCATTGAGGGCTATCTGAAAACGGCAGTGGCGCTGAAGTTGCCTGTGAATGTGGAGTTGGTGGCATGTGAAACCCGCATGTGGAGCATTCGTTTGTGTGGGATGCTCTACCATGTTCATTCCTAGATAATGCACTCAAAGGGCACTAAGCATAGAGTGTGAAAACTGAGTTTCCTTGAGAGCTGCTTGGAAGCCTGATGGTGTGTGAAGTTAGTGAGCCAAATGGAGTTGTTCTCCCACAAGAACCACTCGGCTGATCCTTCTTCAATATGCCCTTCACCAACATGCAGTGTTTCCTTGATTGAATTAGCTCTCACACCAATATTTGCATCTAGAGCCTTTGCATTGAGGGCTAACTGAAAACGGCAGTGGCGCTGAAGTTGCCTGAGAATGTGGAGTTGGTGGCATGTGAAACCCGCATGTGGAGCATTCGTTTGTGTGGGATGCTCTACCAGGTTCATTCCTAGATAATGCACTCAAAGGGCACTAAGCATAGAGTGTGAAAACTGAGTTTCCTTGAGAGCTGCTTGGAAGCCTGATGGTGTGTGAAGTAATGAGCCAAATGGAGTTGTTCTCCCACAAGAACCACTCGGCTGATCCTTCTTCAATATGCCCTTCACCAACATGCAGTGTTTCCTTGATTGAATTAGCTCTCACACCAATATTTGCGTCTAGAGTCTTTGCATTGAGGGCTATCTGAAAACTGCTGTGGCGCTGAAGTTGCGTGAGAATGTGGAGTTGGTGGCATGTGAAACCCGCATGTGGAGCATTCGTTTGTGTGGGATGCTCTACCAGGTTCATTCCTAGATAATGCACTCAAAGGGCACTAAGCATAGAGTGTGAAAACTGAGTTTCCTTGAGAGCTGCTTGGA
This sequence comes from Ochotona princeps, assembly GCF_030435755.1. Lineage (NCBI taxonomy): Eukaryota > Metazoa > Chordata > Mammalia > Lagomorpha > Ochotonidae > Ochotona > Ochotona princeps. The sequence continues at coordinate 11,533 of NW_026698881.1, read as the reverse complement.
AGCCTGATGGTATGTGAAGTTAGTGAGCCAAAGAACCATTTGGAAGCCTGATGGTGTGTGAAGTTATTGAGCCAAATGGAGTTGTTCTCACACAAGAACCACTCGGCTGATCCTTCTTCAATATGCCCTTCACCAACATGCAGTGTTTCCTTGATTGAATTAGCTCTCACACCAATATTTGCGTCTAGAGCCTTTGCATTGAGGGCTATCTGAAAACGGCAGTGGCGCTGAAGTTGCCTGAGAATGTGGAGTTGGTGGCATGTGAAACCCGCATGTGGAGCATTCGTTTGTGTGGGATGCTCTACCAGGTTCATTCCTAGATAATGCACTCAAAGGGCACTAAGCATAGAGTGTGAAAACTGAGTTTCCTTGAGAGCTGCTTGGAAGCCTGATGGTGTGTGTAGTTAGTGAGCCAAATGGAGTTGTTCTCCCACAAGAACCACTCGGCTGATCCTTCTTCAATATGCCCTTCACCAACATGCAATGTTTCCTTGATTGAATTAGCTCTCACACCAATATTTGCGTCTAGAGCCTTTGCATTGAGGGCTATCTGAAAACGGCTGTGGCGCTGAAGTTGCCTGAGAATGTGGAGTTGGTGGCATGTGAAACCCGCATGTGGAGCATTCGTTTGTGTGGGATGCTCACCAAGCTTCATTTCAGTCCTAGGTACTCAAAGGGCACTAAGCATAGAGTGTGAAAACTGAGTTTCTTTGAGAGCTGCTTAGAAGCCTGATGGTGTGTGAAGTTAGTGAGCCAAATGGAGTTGTTCTCCCACAAGAACCACTCGGCTGATCCTTCTTCAATATGCCCTTCACCAACATGCAGTGTTTCCTTGATTGAATTAGCTCTCACACCAATATTTGCGTCTAGAGCCTTTGCATTGAGGGCTATCTGAAAACGGCTGTGGCGCTGAAGTTGCCTGAGAATGTGGAGTTGGTGGCATGTGAAACCCGCATGTGGAAGCATTCGTTTGTGTGGGATGCTCTACCAGGTTCATTCCTAGATAATGCACTCAAAGGGCACTAAGCATAGAGTGTGAAAACTGAGTTTCCTTAAGAGCTGCTTGGAAGCCTGATGGTGTGTGAAGTTAGTGAGCCAAATGGAGTTGTTCTCCCACAAGAACCACTCGGCTGATCCTTCTTCAATATGCCCTTCACCAACATGCAGTGTTTCCTTGATTGAATTAGCTCTCACACCAATATTTGCGTCTAGAGCCTTTGCATTGAGGGCTATCTGAAAACGGCTGTGGCGCTGAAGTTGCCTGTGAATGTGGAGTTGGTGGCATGTGAAACCCGCATGTGGAGCATTCGTTTGTGTGGGATGCTCTACCAGGTTCATTCCTAGATAATGCACTCAAAGGGCACTAAGCATAGAGTGTGAAAACTGAGTTTCCTTGAGAGCTGCTTGGAAGCCTGATGGTGTGTGAAGTTAGTGAGCCAAATGGAGTTGTTCTCCCACAAGAACCACTCGGCTGATCCTTCTTCAATATGCCCTTCACCAACATGCAGTGTTTCCTTGATTGAATTAGCTCTCACACCAATATTTGCGTCTAGAGTCTTTGCATTGAGGGATATCTGAAAACGGCTGTGGCGCTGAAGTTGCGTGAGAATGTGGAGTTGGTGGCATGTGAAACCCGCATGTGGAGCATTCGTTTGTGTGGGATGCTCTACCAGGTTCATTCCTAGATAATGCACTCAAAGGGCACTAAGCATAGAGTGTGAAAACTGAGTTTCCTTGAGAGCTGCTTGGAAGCCTGATGGTGTGTGAAGTTAGTGCGCCAAATGGAGTTGTTCTCCCACAAGAACCACTCGGCTGATCCTTCTTCAATATGCCCTTCACCAACATGCAGTGTTTCCTTGATTGAATTAGCTCTCACACCAATATTTGCGTCTAGAGCCTTTGCATTGAGGGCTATCTGAAAACGGCTGTGGCGCTGAAGTTGCCTGAGAATGTGGAGTTGGTGGCATGTGAAACCCGCATGTGGAAGCATTCGTTTGTGTGGGATGCTCTACCAGGTTCATTCCTAGATAATGCACTCAAAGGGCACTAAGCATAGAGTGTGAAAACTGAGTTTCCTTAAGAGCTGCTTGGAAGCCTGATGGTGTGTGAAGTAATGAGCCAAATGGAGTTGTTCTCCCACAAGAACCACTCGGCTGATCCTTCTTCAATATGCCCTTCACCAACATGCAGTGTTTCCTTGATTGAATTAGCTCTCACACCAATATTTGCGTCTAGAGCCTTTGCATTGAGGGCTATCTGAAAACGGCTGTGGCGCTGAAGTTGCCTGAGAATGTGGAGTTGGTGGCATGTGAAACCCGCATGTGGAGCATTCGTTTGTGTGGGATGCTCTACCAGGTTCATTCCTAGATAATGCACTCAAAGGGCACTAAGCATAGAGTGTGAAAACTGAGTTTCCTTGAGAGCTGCTTGGAAGCCTGATGGTGTGTGAAGTTAGTGCGCCAAATGGAGTTGTTCTCCCACAAGAACCACTCGGCTGATCCTTCTTCAATATGCCCTTCACCAACATGCAGTGTTTCCTTGATTGAATTAGCTCTCACACCAATATTTGCGTCTAGAGCCTTTGCATTGAGGGCTATCTGAAAACGGCTGTGGCGCTGAAGTTGCCTGTGAATGTGGAGTTGGTGGCATGTGAAACCCGCATGTGGAGCATTCGTTTGTGTGGGATGCTCTACCAGCTTCATTTCAGTCCTAGGTACTCAAAGGGCACTAAGCATAGAGTGTGAAAACTGAGTTTCCTTGAGAGCTGCTTGGAAGCCTGATGGTGTGTGAAGTTAGTGAGCCAAAGAACCATTTGAAAGCCTGATGGTGTGTGAAGTTAGTGAGCCAAATGGAGTTGTTCTCCCACAACAACCACTCGGCTGATCCTTCTTCAATATGCCCTTCACCAACATGCAGTGTTTCCTTGATTGAATTAGCTCTCACACCAATATTTTCGTCTACAGCCTTTGCATTGAGGGCTATCTGAAAACGGCAGTGGCGCTGAAGTTGCCTGAGAATGTGGAGTTGGTGGCATGTGAAACCCGCATGTGGAGCATTCGTTTGTGTGGGATGCTCTACCATGTTCATTCCTAGATAATGCACTCAAAGGGCACTAAGCATAGAGTGTGAAAACTGAGTTTCTTTGAGAGCTGCTTGGAAGCCTGATGGTGTGTGAAGTTAGTGAGCCAAATGGAGTTGTTCTCCCACAAGAACCACTCGGCTGATCCTTCTTCAATATGCCCTTCACCAACATGCAGTGTTTCCTTGATTGAATTAGCTCTCACACCAATATTTGCGTCTAGAGCCTTTGCATTGAGGGCTATCTGAAAACGGCTGTGGCGCTGAAGTTGCCTGAGAATGTGGAGTTGGTGGCATGTGAAACCCGCATGTGGAGCATTCGTTTGTGTGGGATGCTCTACCAGGTTCATTCCTAGATAATGCACTCCAAGGGCACTAAGCATAGAGTGTGAAAACTGAGTTTCCTTGAGAGCTGCTTGGAAGCCTGATGGTGTGTGAAGTTAGTGAGCCAAATGGAGTTGTTCTCCCACAAGAACCACTCGGCTGATCCTTCTTCAATATGCCCTTCACCAACATGCAGTGTTTCCTTGATTGAATTAGCTCTCACACCAATATTTGCGTCTAGAGCCTTTGCATTGAGGGCTATCTGAAAACTGCTGTGGCGCTGAAGTTGCGTGAGAATGTGGAGTTGGTGGCATGTGAAACCCGCATGTGGAGCATTCGTTTGTGTGGGATGCTCTACCATGTTCATTCCTAGATAATGCACTCAAAGGGCACTAAGCATAGAGTGTGAAAACTGAGTTTCCTTGAGAGCTGCTTGGAAGCCTGATGGTACGTGATGTTAGTGAGCCAAAGAACCATTTGGAAGCCTGATGGTGTGTGAAGTTATTGAGCCAAATGGAGTTGTTCTCCCACAAGAACCACTCGGCTGATCCTTCTTCAATATGCCCTTCACCAACATGCAGTGTTTCCTTGATTGAATTAGCTCTCACACCAATATTTGCGTCTAGAGCCTTTGCATTGAGGGCTATCTGAAAACGGCTGTGGCGCTGAAGTTGCCTGAGAATGTGGAGTTGGTGGCATGTGAAACCCGCATGTGGAGCATTCGTTTGTGTGGGATGCTCTACCAGGTTCATTCCTAGATAATGCACTCAAAGGGCACTAAGCATAGAGTGTGAAAACTGAGTTTCCTTAAGAGCTGCTTGGAAGCCTGATGGTGTGTGAAGTTAGTGAGCCAAATGGAGTTGTTCTCCCACAAGAACCACTCGGCTGATCCTTCTTCAATATGCCCTTCACCAACATGCAATGTTTCCTTGATTGAATTAGCTCTCACACCAATACTTGTGTCTAGAGCCTTTGCATTGAGGGCTATCTGAAAACGGCTGTGGCGCTGAAGTTGCCTGAGAATGTGGAGTTGGTGGCATGTGAAACCCGCATGTGGAGCATTCGTTTGTGTGGGATGCTCACCAAGCTTCATTTCAGTCCTAGGTACTCAAAGGGCACTAAGCATAGAGTGTGAAAACTGAGTTTCTTTGAGAGCTGCTTAGAAGCCTGATGGTTTCTGAAGTTAGTGAGCCAAATGGAGTTGTTCTCCCACAAGAACCACTCGGCTGATCCTTCTTCAATATGCCCTTCACCAACATGCAGTGTTTCCTTGATTGAATTAGCTCTCACACCAATACTTGTGTCTAGAGCCTTTGCATTGAGGGCTATCTGAAAACGGCTGTGGCGCTGAAGTTGCCTGAGAATGTGGAGTTTGTGGCATGTGAAACCCGCATGTGGAGCATTCGTTTGTGTGGGATGCTCTACCAGGTTCATTCCTAGATAATGCACTCAAAGGGCACTAAGCATAGAGTGTGAAAACTGAGTTTCCTTAAGAGCTGCTTGGAAGCCTGATGGTGTGTGAAGTTAGTGAGCCAAATGGAGTTGTTCTCCCACAAGAACCACTCGGCTGATCCTTCTTCAATATGCCCTTCACCAACATGCAATGTTTCCTTGATTGAATTAGCTCTCACACCAATACTTGTGTCTGGAGCCTTTGCATTGAGGGCTATCTGAAAACGGCTGTGGCGCTGAAGTTGCCTGAGAATGTGGAGTTGGTGGCATGTGAAACCCGCATGTGGAGCATTCGTTTGTGTGGGATGATCACCAAGCTTCATTTCAGTCCTAGGTACTCAAAGGGCACTAAGCATAGAGTGTGAAAACTGAGTTTCCTTGAGAGCTGCTTGGAAGCCTGATGGTGTGTGAAGTTAGTGAGCCAAATGGAGTTGTTCTCCCACAAGAACCACTCGGCTGATCCTTCTTCAATATGCCCTTCACCAACATGCAGTGTTTCCTTGATTGAATTAGCTCTCACACCAATATTTGCGTCTAGAGCCTTTGCATTGAAGGCTATCTGAAAACGGCTGTGGCGCTGAAGTTGCCTGAGAATGTGGAGTTGGTGGCATGTGAAACCCGCATGTGGAAGCATTCGTTTGTGTGGGATGCTCTACCAGGTTCATTCCTAGATAATGCACTCAAAGGGCACTAAGCATAGAGTGTGAAAACTGAGTTTCCTTAAGAGCTGCTTGGAAGCCTGATGGTGTGTGAAGTAATGAGCCAAATGGAGTTGTTCTCCCACAAGAACCACTCGGCTGATCCTTCTTCAATATGCCCTTCACCAACATGCAGTGTTTCCTTGATTGAATTAGCTCTCACACCAATATTTGCGTCTAGAGCCTTTGCAAGGAGGGCTATCTGAAAACGGCAGTGGCGCTGAAGTTGCCTATGAATGTGGATTTGGTGGCATGTGAAACCCGCATGTGGAGCATTCGTTTGTGTGGGATGCTCTACCATGTTCATTCCTAGATAATGCACTCAAAGGGCACTAAGCATAGAGTGTGAAAACTGAGTTTCCTTGAGAGCTGCTTAGAAGCCTGATGGTGTGTGAAGTTAGTGAGCCAAATGGAGTTGTTCTCCCACAAGAACCACTCGGCTGATCCTTCTTCAATATGCCCTTCACCAACATGCAGTGTTTCCTTGATTGAATTAGCTCTCACACCAATATTTGCGTCTAGAGCCTTTGCATTGAGGGCTATCTGAAAACGGCTGTGGCGCTGAAGTTGCCTGTCAATGTGGAGTTGGTGGCATGTGAAACCCGCATGTGGAGCATTCGTTTGTGTGGGATGCTCTACCAGGTTCATTCCTAGATAATGCACTCAAAGGGCACTAAGCATAGACTGTGAAAACTGAGTTTCCTTGAGAGCTGCTTGGAAGCCTGATGGTGTGTGAAGTTAGTGAGCCAAATGGAGTTGTTCTCCCACAAGAACCACTCGGCTGATCCTTCTTCAATATGCCCTTCACCAACATGCAGTGTTTATTTGATTGAATTAGCTCTCACACCAATATTTGCGTCTAGAGCCTTTGCATTGAGGGCTATGTGAAAATGGCTGTGGCGCTGAAGTTGCCTGAGAATGTGGAGTTGGTGGCATGTGAAACCCGCATGTGGAAGCATTCGTTTGTGTGGGATGCTCTGCCAGGTTCATTCCTAGATAATGCACTAAAAGGGCACTAAGCATAGAGTGTGAAAACTGAGTTTCCTTAAGAGCTGCTTGGAAGCCTGATGGTGTGTGAAGTTAATGAGCCAAATGGAGTTGTTCTCCCACAAGAACCACTCGGCTGATCCTTCTTCAATATGCCCTTCACCAACATGCAGTGTTTCCTTGATTGAATTAGCTCTCACACCAATATTTGCGTCTAGAGCCTTTGCATTGAGGGCTATCTGAAAACGGCTGTGGCGCTTAAGTTGCCTGTGAATGTGGAGTTGGTGGCATGTGAAACCCGCATGTGGAGCATTCGTTTGTGTGGGATGCTCTACCAGGTTCATTCCTAGATAATGCACTCAAAGGGCACTAAGCATAGAGTGTGAAAACTGAGTTTCCTTGAGAGCTGCTTGGAAGCCTGATGGTGTGTGAAGTTAGTGAGCCAAATGGAGTTGTTCTCCCACAAGAACCACTCGGCTGATCCTTCTTCAATATGCCCTTCACCAACATGCAGTGTTTCCTTGATTGAATTAGCTCTCACACCAATATTTGCGTCTAGAGCCTTTGCATTGAGGGCTATCTGAAAACGGCTGTGGCGCTGAAGTTGCCTGTGAATGTGGAGTTGGTGGCATGTGAAACCCGCATGTGGAGCATTCGTTTGTGTGGGATGCTCTACCAGGTTCATTCCTAGATAATGCACTCAAAGGGCACTAAGCATAGAGTGTGGAAATTGAGTTTCCTTAAGAGCTGCTTGGAAGCCTGATGGTGTGTGAAGTAATGAGCCAAATAAAGTAGCTCTCCCACAAGAACCACTCGGCTGATCCTTCTTCAATATGCCCTTCACCAACATGCAGTGTTTCCTTGATTGAATTAGCTCTCACACCAATATTTGCGTCTAGAGCCTTTGCATTGAGGGCTATGTGAAAATGGCTGTGGCGCTGAAGTTGCCTGAGAATGTGGAGTTGGTGGCATGTGAAACCCGCATGTGGAGCATTCGTTTGTGTGGGATGCTCACCAAGCTTCATTTCAGTCCTAGGTACTCAAAGGGCACTAAGCATAGAGTGTGAAAACTGAGTTTCCTTGAGACCTGCTTAGAAGCCTGGTGGTTTGTGAAGTTAGTGAGCCAAATGGAGTTGTTCTCCCACAAGAACCACTCGGCTGATCCTTCTTCAATATGCCCTTCACCAACATGCAGTGTTTCCTTGATTGAATTAGCTCTCACACCAATATTTGCGTCTAGAGCCTTTGCATTGAGGGCTATCTGAAAACGGCTGTGGCGCTGAAGTTGCGTGAGAATGTGGAGTTGGTGGCATGTGAAACCCGCATGTGGAGCATTCGTTTGTGTGGGATGCTCTACCAGGTTCTTCCTAGATAATGCACTAAAAGGGCACTAAGCATAGAGTGTGAAAACTGAGTTTCCTTGAGAGCTGCTTGGAAGCCTGATGGTGTGTGAAGTTAGTGAGCCAAATGGAGTTGTTCTCCCACAAGAACCACTCGGCTGATCCTTCTTCAATATGCCCTTCACCAACATGCAGTGTTTCCTTGATTGAATTAGCTCTCACACCAATATTTGCATCTAGAGCCTTTGCATTGAGGGCTATCTGAAAACGGCTGTGGCGCTGAAGTTGCCTGTCAATGTGGAGTTGGTGGCATGTGAAACCCGCATGTGGAGCATTCGTTTGTGTGGGATGCTCACCAAGCTTCATTTCAGTCCTAGGTACTCAAAGGGCACTAAGCATAGAGTGTGAAAACTGAATTTCCTTGAGAGCTGCTTGGAAGCCTGATGGTGTGTGAAGTTAGTGAGCCAAATGGAGTTGTTCTCCTCCAAGAACCACTCGGCTGATCCTTCTTCAATATGCCCTTCACCAACATGCAGTGTTTCCTTGATTGAATTAGCTCTCACACCAATATTTGCGTCTAGAGCCTTTGCATTGAGGGCTATCTGAAAACGGCTGTGGCGCTGAAGTTGCCTGAGAATGTGGAGTTGGTGGCATGTGAAACCCGCATGTGGAGCATTCGTTTGTGTGGGATGCTCTACCAGGTTCATTCCTAGATAATGCACTCAAAGGGCACTAAGCATAGAGTGTGAAAACTGAGTTTCCTTGAGAGCTGCTTGGAAGCCTGATGGTGTGTGAAGTTAGTGAGCCAAATGGAGTTGTTCTCCCACAAGAACCACTCGGCTGATCCTTCTTCAATATGCCCTTCACCAACATGCAGTGTTTCCTTGATTGAATTAGCTCTCACACCAATATTTGCGTCTAGAGCCTTTGCATTGAGGGCTATCTGAAAACGGCTGTGGCGCTGAAGTTGCCTGTGAATGTGGAGTTGGTGGCATGTGAAACCCGCATGTGGAGCATTCGTTTGTGTGGCATGCTAACCAAGCTTCATTTCAGTCGTAGGTACTCAAAGGGCACTAAGCATAGAGTGTGAAAACTGAGTTTCCTTGAGAGCTGCTTGGAAGCCTGATGGTGTGTGAAGTTAGTGAGCCAAATGGAGTTGTTCTCCCACAAGAACCACTCGGCTGATCCTTCTTCAATATGCCCTTCACCAACATGCAGTGTTTCCTTGATTGAATTAGCTCTCACACCAATATTTGCGTCTAGAGCCTTTGCATTGAGGGCTATCTGAAAATGGCTGTGGCGCTGAAGTTGCCTGAGAATGTGGAGTTGGTGGCATGTGAAACCCGCATGTGGAGCATTCGTTTGTGTGGGATGCTCACCAAGCTTCATTTCAGTCCTAGGTACTCAAAGGGCACTAAGCATAGACTGTGAAAACTGAGTTTCCTTGAGAGCTGTTTAGAAGCCTGATGGTTTGTGAAGTTAGTGAGCCAAATGGAGTTGTTCTCCCACAAGAACCACTCGGCTGATCCTTCTTCAATATGCCCTTCACCAACATGCAGTGTTTCCTTGATTGAATTAGCTCTCACACCAATATTTGCGTCTAGAGCCTTTGCATTGAGGGCTATCTGAAAACGGCTGTGGCGCTGAAGTTGCCTGAGAATGTGGAGTTGGTGGCATGTGAAACCCGCATGTGGAGCATTCGTTTGTGTGGGATGCTCTACCAGGTTCATTCCTAGATAATGCACTCAAAGGGCACTAAGCATAGAGTGTGAAAACTGAGTTTCCTTGAGAGCTGCTTGGAAGCCTGATGGTGTGTGAAGTTAGTGAGCCAAATGGAGTTGTTCTCCCATAAGAACCACTCGGCTGATCCTTCTTCAATATGCCCTTCACCAACATGCAGTGTTTCCTTGATTGAATTAGCTCTCACACCAATATTTGCGTCTAGAGCCTTTGCATTGAGGGTTATCTGAAAATGGCTGTGGCGCTGAAGTTGCCTGTCAATGTGGAGTTGGTGGCATGTGAAACCCGCATGTGGAGCATTCGTTTGTGTGGGATGCTCTACCAGGTTCATTCCTAGATAATGCACTCAAAGGGCACTAAGCATAGAGTGTGAAAACTGAGTTTCCTTGAGAGCTGCTTGGAAGCCTGATGGTGTGTGAAGTTAGTGAGCCAAATGGAGTTGTTCTCCCACAAGAACCACTCGGCTGATCCTTCTTCAATATGCCCTTCACCAACATGCAGTGTTTCCTTGATTGAATTAGCTCTCACACCAATATTTGCGTCTAGAGCCTTTGCATTGAGGGCTATCTGAAAACGGCTGTGGCGCTGAAGTTGCGTGAGAATGTGGAGTTGGTGGCATGTGAAACCCGCATGTGGAGCATTCGTTTGTGTGGGATGCTCTACCAGGTTCATTCCTAGATAATGCACTCAAAGAGCACTAAGCATAGAGTGTGAAAACTGAGTTTCCTTGAGAGCTGCTTGGAAGCCTGATGGTGTGTGAAGTTAGTGAGCCAAATGGAGTTGTTCTCCCACAAGAACCACTCGGCTGATCCTTCTTCAATATGCCCTTCACCAACATGCAGTGTTTCCTTGATTGAATTAGCTCTCACACCAATATTTGCGTCTAGAGCCTTTGCATTGAGGGCTATCTGAAAACGGCTGTGGCGCTGAAGTTGCCTGTGAATGTGGAGTTGGTGGCATGTGAAACCCGCATGTGGAGCATTCGTTTGTGTGGGATGCTCTACCAGGTTCATTCCTAGATAATGCACTCAAAGGGCACTAAGCATAGAGTGTGAAAACTGAGTTTCCTTGAGAGCTGCTTAGAAGCCTGATGGTGTGTGAAGTTAGTGAGCCAAATGGAGTTGTTCTCCCACAAGAACCACTCGGCTGATCCTTCTTCAATATGCCCTTCACCAACATGCAGTGTTTCCTTGATTGAATTAGCTCTCACACCAATATTTGCGTCTAGAGCCTTTGCATTGAGGGCTATCTGAAAACGGGTGTGGCACTGAAGTTGCCTGAGAATGTGGAGTTGGTGGCATGTGAAACCCGCATGTGGAGCATTCGTTTGTGTGGGATGCTCTACCAGGTTCATTCCTAGATAATGCACTCAAAGGGCACTAAGCATAGAGTGTGAAAACTGAGTTTCCTTGAGAGCTGCTTGGAAGCCTGATGGTGTGTGAAGTTAGTGAGCCAAATGGAGTTGTTCTCCCACAAGAACCACTCGGCTGATCCTTCTTCAATATGCCCTTCACCAACATGCAGTGTTTCCTTGATTGAATTAGCTCTCACACCAATATTTGCGTCTAGAGCCTTTGCATTGAGGGCTATCTGAAAACGGCTGTGGCGCTGAAGTTGCGTGAGAATGTGGAGTTGGTGGCATGTGAAACCCGCATGTGGAGCATTCGTTTGTGTGGGATGCTCTACCAGGTTCATTCCTAGATAATGCACTCAAAGAGCACTAAGCATAGAGTGTGAAAACTGAGTTTCCTTGAGAGCTGCTTGGAAGCCTGATGGTGTGTGAAGTTAGTGAGCCAAATGGAGTTGTTCTCCCACAAGAACCACTCGGCTGATCCTTCTTCAATATGCCCTTCACCAACATGCAGTGTTTCCTTGATTGAATTAGCTCTCACACCAATATTTGCGTCTAGAGCC
>NW_026698880.1:0-53999 GCF_030435755.1 Ochotona princeps | reverse complement strand
TGTTGGTGAAGGGCATATTGAAGAAGGATCAGCCGAGTGGTTCTTGTGGGAGAACAACTCCATTTGGCTCACTAACTTCACACCATCAGGCTTCCAAGCAGCTCTCAAGGAAACTCAGTTTTCACACTCTATGTTTAGTGCCCTTTGAGTGCATTATCTAGGAATGAACCTAGTAGAGCATCCCACACAAACGAATGCTCCACATGCGGGTTTCACATGCCACCAACTCCACATTCACAGGCAACTTCAGCGCCACAGCCGTTTTCAGATAGCCCTCAATGCAAAGGCTCTAGACGCAAATATTGGTGTGAGAGCTAATTCAATCAAGGAAACACTGCATGTTGGTGATGGGCATATTGAAGAAGGATCAGCCGAGTGGTTCTTGTGGGAGAACAACTCCATTTGGCTCACTAACTTCACACACCATCAGGCTTCCAAGCAGCTCCCAAGGAAACTCAGTTTTCACACTCTATGCTTAGTGCTCTTTGTGTGCCTAGGACTGAAATGAAGCTTGGTCAGCATCCCACACAAACGAATGCTCCACATAATGCTCCACATGCGGGTTTCACATGCCACCAACTCCACATTCACAGTCAACTTCAGCGCCACAGCCGTTTTCAGATAGCCCTCAATGCAAAGGCTCTAGACGCAAATATTGGTGTGAGAGCTAATTCAATCAAGGAAACACTGCATGTTGGTGAAGGGCATATTGAAGAAGGATCAGCCGAGTGGTTCTTGTGGGAGAACAACTCCATTTGGCTCACTAACTTCACACACCATCAGCTTCCAAGCAGCTCTCAAGGAAACTCAGTTTTCACACTCTATGCTTAGTTCTCTTTGTGTGCCTAGGACTGAAATGAAGCTTGGGTCAGCATCCACACAAACGAATGCTCCACATGCGGGTTTCACATGCACCAACTCACATTCACAGGCAACTTCAGCGCCACAGCCGTTTTCAGATAGCCCTCAATGCAAAGGCTCTAGACACAAATATTGGTGTGAGAGCCAATTCAATCAAGGAAACACTGGCATGTTGGTGAAGGGCATATTGAAGAAGGATCAGCCGAGTGGTTCTTGTGGGAGAACAACTCCATTTGCTCACTACTTCACACACCATCAGGCTTCCAAGCAGCTCTCAAGAAACTCAGTTTTCACACTCTATGCTTAGTGCCCTTTGAGTGAATTATCTAGGAATGAACCTGGTAGAGCATCCCACAAAAACGAATGCTCCACATGCGGGATTCACATGCCACCAACTCCACATTCACAGGCAACTTCAGCGCCACAGCCGTTTTCAGATAGCCCTCAATGCAAAGGCTCTAGACGCAAATATTGGTGTGAGAGCTAATTCAATCAAGGAAACACTGCATGTTGGTGAAGGGCATATTGAAGAAGGATCAGCCGAGTGGTTCTTGTGGGAGAACAACTCCATTTGGCTCACTAACTTCACACACCATCAGGTGCTTCAGCAGCTCTCAAGGAAACTCAGTTTTCACACTCTATGCTTAGTGCTCTTTGTGTGCCTAGGACTGAAATGAAGCTTGGAGAGCATCCCACACAAACGAATGCTCCACATGCAGGTTTCACATGCCACCAACTCCACATTCACAGGCAACTTCAGCGCCACAGTCGTTTACAGATAGCCCTCAATGCAAAGGCTCTAGACGCAAATATTGGTGTGAGAGCTAATTCAATCAAGGAAACACTGCATGTTGGTGAAGGGCATATTGAAGAAGGATCAGCCGAGTGGTTCTTGTGGGAGAACAACTCCATTTGCTCACTAACTTCACACACCATCAGGCTTCCAAGCAGCTCTCAAGGAAACTCAGTTTTCACACTCTATGCTTAGTGCCCTTTGAGTGCCTAGTGACTGAAATGAAGCTTGGAGAGCATCCCACATTAAGGAATGCTCCACATGCGGGTTTCACATGCCACCAACTCCACATTCACAGGCAACTTCAGCGCCACAGCCGTTTTCAGATAGCCCTCAATGCAAAGGCTCTAGACGCAAATATTGGTGTGAGAGCTAATTCAATCAAGGAAACACTGCATGTTGGTGAAGGGCATATTGAAGAAGGATCAGCCGAGTGGTTCTGTGGGAGAACAACTCCATTTGGCTCACTAACTTCACACACCATCAGGGCTTCCAAGCAGCTCTCAAGGAAACTCAGTTTTCACACTCTATGCTTAGTGCCCTTTGAGTGCATTATCTAGGAAGAACCTGGTAGAGCATCCCACACAAACGAATGCTCCACATGCGGGTTTCACATGCCACCAACTCCACATTCACAGGCAACTTCAGCGCCACAGCCGTTTTCAGATAGCCCTCAATGCAAAGGCTCTAGACGCAAATATTGGTGTGAGAGCTAATTCAATCAGGAAACACTGCATGTTGGTGAGGCCATATTGAAGAAGGATCAGCCGAGTGGTTCTTGTGGGAGAACAACTCCATTTGGCTCACTAACTTCACACACCATCAGGCTTCCAAGCAGCTCTCAAGGAAACTCAGTTTTCACACTCTATGCTTAGTGCCCTTTGAGTGCCTAGGACTGAAATGAAGCTTGGAGAGCATCCCACATATACGAATGCTCCACATGCGGGTTTCACATGCCACCAACTCCACATTCACAGGCAACTTCAGCGCCACAGCCGTTTTCAGATAGCCCTCAATGCAACGGCTCTAGACGCAAATATTGGTGTGAGAGCTATTCAATCAAGGAAACACTTGCATGTTGGTGAAGGGCATATTGAAGAAGGATCAGCCGAGTGGTTCTTGTGGGAGAACAACTCCATTTGGCTCACTAACTTCACACACCATCAGCCTTCCAAGCAGCTCTCAAGGAAACTCAGTTTTTCACCACTCTATGCTTAGTGCTCTTTGTGTGCCTAGGACTGAAATGAAGCTTGGTCAGCATCCCACACAAACGAATGCTCCACATGCGGGTTTCACATGCCACCAACTCCACATTCACAGTCAACTTCAGCGCCAGAGTCGTTTTCAGATAGCCCTCAATGCAAAGGCTCTAGACGCAAATATTGGTGTGAGAGCTAATTCAATCAAGGAAACACTGCTTGTTGGTGAAGGGCATATTGAAGAAGGATCAGCCGAGTGGTTCTTGTGGGAGAACAACTCCATTTGGCTCACTAACTTCACACCATCAGGCTTCCAAGCAGCTCTCAAGGAAACTCAGTTTTCACACTCTATGTTAAGTGCCCTTTGAGTGCATTATCTAGGAATGAACCTGGTAGAGCATCCCACCACAAACGAATGCTCCACATGCGGGTTTCACATGCCACCAACTCCACATTCACAGGCAACTTCAGCGCCACAGCCGTTTTCAGATAGCCCTCAATGCAAAGGCTCTAGACGCAAATATTGGTGTGAGAGCTAATTCAATCAAGGAAACACTGCATGTTGGTGAAGGGCATATTTAAGAAGGATCAGCCGAGTGGTTCTTGTGGGAGAACAACTCCATTTGGCTCACTAACTTCACACACCATCAGGCTTCCAAGCAGCTCTCAAGGAACTCAGTTTTCACACTCTATGCTTAGTGCCCTTTGAGTGAATTATCTAGAATGAACCTGGTAGAGCATCCACAAAAACGAATGCTCCACATGCGGGATTCACATGCCACCAACTCACATTCACAGGCAACTTCAGCGCCACAGCCGTTTTCAGATAGCCCTCAATGCAAAGGCTCTAGATGCAAATATTGGTGTGAGAGCTAATTCAATCAAGAAACACTGCATGTTGGTGAAGGGCATATTGAAGAAGAATCAGCCGAGTGTTCTTGTGGAGAACAACTCCATTTGGCTCACTAACTTCACACACCATCAGGCTTCCAAGCAGCTCTCAAGGAAACTCAGTTTTCACACTCTATTCTTATTGCCCCTTTGAGTGCATTATCTAGGAATGAACATGGTAGAGCATCCCCACGTACGAATGCTCCACTTGCGGTTTTCACATGCCACCAACTCCACATTCACAGGCAACTTCAGCGCCACAGCCGTTTTCAGATAGCCCTCAATGCAAAGGCTCTAGACGCAAATATTGGTGTGAGAGCTAATTCAATCAAGGAAACACTGCATGTTGGTGAAGGGCATATTGAAGAAGGATCAGCCGAGGTGGTTCTTGTGGGAGAACAACTCCATTTGGCTCACTAACTTCACACACCATCAGGCTTCCAAGCAGCTCTCAAGGAAACTCAGTTTTCACACTCTATGCTTAGTGCCCTTTGAGTGCCTAGGACTGAAATGAAGCTTGGAGAGCATCCCACATTAAGGAATGCTCCACATGCGGGTTTCACATGCCACCAACTCCACATTCACAGGCAACTTCAGCGCCACAGCCGTTTCAGATAGCCCTCAATGCAAAGGCTCTAGACGCAAATATTGGGGTGAGAGCTAATTCAATCAAGGAAACACTGCATGTTGGTGAAGGGCATATTGAAGAAGAATCAGCCGAGTGGTTCTTGTGGGAGAACAACTCCATTTGGCTCACTAACTTCACACACCATCAGGCTTCCAAGCAGCTCTCAAGGAAACTCAGTTTTCACACTCTATGCTTAGTGCCCTTTGTATGGCTATTAATGAAATGAACCTGGTAGAGCATCCCACACAAACGAATGCTCCACATGCGGGTTTCACATGCCACCAACTCCACATTCACAGGCAACTTCAGCGCCACAGGCCGTTTTCAGATAGCCCTCAATGCAAAGGCTCTAGACGCAAATATTGGTGTGAGAGCTAATTCAATCAAGGAAACCACTGCATGTTGGTGAAGGGCATATTGAAGAAGGATCAGCCGAGTGGTTCTTGTGGGAGAACAACTCCATTTGGCTCACTAACTTCACACACCATCAGGCTTCCAAGCAGCTCTCAAGAAACTCAGTTTTCACACTCTATTCTTATTGCCCTTTGAGTGCATTATCTAGAATGAACCTGGTAGAGCATCCCACATAAACGAATGCTCCACATGCGGGTTTCACATGCCACCAACTCCACATTCACAGGCAACTTCAGCGCCACAGCCGTTTTCAGATAGCCCTCAATGCAAAGGCTCTAGACGTAAATATTGGTGTGAGAGCTATTTCAATCAAGGAAACACTGCATGTTGGTGAAGGGCATATTGAAGAAGAATCAGCCGAGTGGTTCTTGTGGGAGAACAACTCCATTTGGCTCACTAACTTCACACACCATCAGGCTTCCAAGCAGCTCTCAAGGAAACTCAGTTTTCACACTCTATGTTTAGTGCCCTTTGAGTGCATTATCTAGGAATGAACCTGGTAGAGCATCCCACACGTACGAATGCTCCACATGCGGGTTTCACATGCCACCACCTCCACATTCACAGGCAACTTCAGCGCCACAGCCGTTTTCAGATAGCCCTCAATGCAAAGGCTCTAGACGCAAATATTGGTGTGAGAGCTAATTCAATCAAGGAAACACTGCATGTTGGTGAAGGGCATATTGAAGAAGGATCAGCCGAGTGGTTCTTGTGGGAGAACAACTCCATTTGGCTCACTAACTTCACACACCATCAGGCTTCCAAGCAGCTCTCAAGGAAACTCAGTTTTCACACTCTATGCTTAGTGCCCTTTGTATGGCTATTACTGAAATGAACCTGGTAGTGCATCCCACACAAACGAATGCTCCACATGTGGGTTTCACATGCCACCAACTCCACATTCACAGGCAACTTCAGCGCCACAGCCGTTTTCAGATAGCCCTCAATGCAAAGGCTCTAGACGCAAATATTGGTGTGAGAGCATCAATCAAGGAAACACTGCATGTTGGTGAAGGGCATATTGAAGAAGGATCAGCCGAGTGGTTCTTGTGGGAGAACAACTCCATTTGGCTCACTAACTTCACACACCATCAGGCTTCCAAGCAGCTCTCAAGGAAACTCAGTTTTCACACTCTATTCTTATTGCCCTTTGAGTGCATTATCTAGGAATGAACCTGGTAGAGCATCCCACATAAACGAATGCTCCACATGCGGGTTTCACATGCCACCAACTCCACATTCACAGGCAACTTCAGCGCCACAGCCGTTTTCAGATAGCCCTCAATGCAAAGGCTCTAGACGCAAATATTGGTGTGAGAGCTAATTCAATCAAGGAAACACTGCATGTTGGTGAAGGGCATATTGAAGAAAGAATCAGCCGAGTGGTTCTTGTGGGAGAACAACTCCATTTGGCTCACTAACTTCACACACCATCAGGCTTCAAGCAGCTCTCAAGGAAACTCATTTTTCACACTCTATGCTTAGTGCTCTTTGAGTGCCTAGGACTGAAATGAAGCTGGGAAAGCATCCCACACAAACGAATGCTCCACACACGGGTTTCACATGCCACCAACTCACATTCACAGGCAACTTCAGCGCCACAGCCGTTTTCAGATAGCCCTCAATGCAAAGGCTCTAAACGCAAATATTGGTGTGAGAGCTAATTCAATCAAGGAAACACTGCATGTTGGTGAAGGGCATATTGAAGAAGGATCAGCCTAGTGGTTCTTGTGGGAGAACAACTCCATTTGGCTCACTAACTTCACACACCACCAGGCTTCCAAGCAGCTCTCAAGGAAACTCAGTTTGCACACTCTATCTTATTGCCCTTTGAGTGCATTATCTAGGACTGAACCTGGTAGAGTATCCCACAGAAACGAATGGTCCACATGCGGGTTTCACATGCCACCAACTCCACATTCACAGGCAACTTCAGCGCCACAGCCGTTTTCAGATAGCCCTCAATGCAAAAGCTCTAGACGCAAATATTGGTGTGAGAGCTAATACAATCAAGGAAACACTGCATGTTGGTGAAGGGCATATTGAAGAAGAATCAGCCGAGTGGTTCTTGTGGGAGAACAACTCCATTTGGCTCACTAACTTCACACACCATCAGGCTTCCAAGCAGCTCTCAAGAACTCAGTTTTCACACTCTATGCTTAGTGCCCTTTGAGTGCATTATCTAGGAATGAACCTGGTAGAGCATCCCACACAAACGAATGCTCCACATGCGGGTTTCACATGCCACCAACTCCACATTCACAGGCAACTTCACCGCCACAGCCGTTTTCAGATAGCCCTCAATGCAAAGGCTCTAGACGCAAATATTGGTGTGAGAGCTAATTCAATCAAGGAAACACTGCATGTTGGTGAAGGGCATATTGAAGAAGGATCAGCCGAGTGGTTCTTGTGGGAGAACAACTCCATTTGGCTCACTAACTTCACACACCATCAGGCTTCCAAGCAGCTCTCAAGGAAACTCAGTTTTCACACTCTATGCTTAGTGCCCTTTGTATGGCTAGGACTGAAATGAACCTGTTAGAGCATCCAACACAAAGGAATGCTCCACATACGGGTTTTACATGCCACCAACTCCACATTCACAGGCAACTTCAGCGCCACAGCCGTTTTCAGATAGCCCTCAATGCAAAGGCTCTAGACGCAAATATTGGTGTGAGAGCTAATTCAATCAAGGAAACACTGCATGTTGGTGAAGGGCATATTGAAGAAGGATCAGCCGAGTGGTTCTTGTGGGAGAACAACTCCATTTGGCTCACTAACTTCACACACCATCAGGCTTCCAAGCAGCTCTCAAGGAAACTCAGTTTTCACACTCTATGCTTAGTGCCCTTTGAGTGCATTATCTAGGAATGAACCTGGTAGAGCATCCCACACAAACGAATGCTCCACATGCGGGTTTCACATGCCACCAACTCCACATTCACAGGCAACTTCAGCGCCACAGCCGTTTTCAGATAGCCCTCAATGCAAAGGCTCTAGACGCAAATATTGGTGTGAGAGCTAATTCAATCAAGGAAACACTGCATGTTGGTGAAGGGCATATTGAAGAAGGATCAGCTGAGTGGTTCTTGTGGGAGAACAACTCCATTTGGCTCACTAACTTCACACACCATCAGGCTTCCAAGCAGCTCTCAAGGAAACTCAGTTTTCACACTCTATGCTTAGTGCTCTTTGTGTGCCTAGGACTGAAATGAACCTGGTAGAGCATCCCACACAAACGAATGCTCCACATGCGGGTTTCACATGCCACCAACTCCACATTCACAGGCAACTTAAGCGCCACAGCCGTTTTCAGATAGCCCTCAATGCAAAGGCTCTAGACGCAAATATTGGTATGAGAGATAATTCAATCAAGGAAACACTGCATGTTAGTGAAGGGCATATTGAAGAAGGATCAGCCGAGTGGTTCTTGTGGGAGAACAACTCCATTTGGCTCACTAACTTCACACACCATCAGGCTTCCAAGCAGCTATCAAGGAAACTCAGTTTTCACACTCTATGTTTAGTGCCCTTTGAGTGCATTATCTAGGAAAGAACCTGGTAGAGCATCCCACACAAACGAATGGTCCACATGCGGGTTTCACATGCCACCAACTCCACATTCACAGGCAACTTCAGCGCCACAGCCGTTTTCAGATAGCCCTCAATGCAAAGGCTCTAGACGCAAATATTGGTGTGAGAGCTAATTCAATCAAGGAAACACTGCATGTTGGTGAAGGGCATATTGAAGAAGGATCAGCCGAGTGGTTCTTGTGGGAGAACAACTCCATTTGGCTCACTAACTTCACACACCATCAGGCTTCTAAGCAGCTCTCAAGGAAACTCATTTTTCACACTCTAGGCTTAGTGCCCTTTGTGTGCCTAGGACTGAAATGAAGCTTGGTCAGCATCCCACAGAAACGAATGCTCCACATGCGGTTTTCACATGCCACCAACTCCACATTCACAGGCAACTTCAGCGCCACAGCTGTTTTCAGATAGCCCTCAATGCAAAGGCTCTAGACACAAATATTGGTGTGAGAGCTAATTCAATCAAGGAAACACTGCATGTTGGTGAAGGGCATATTGAAGAAGAATCAGCCGAGTGGTTCTTGTGGGAGAACAACTCCATTTGGCTCACTAACTTCACACACCATCAGGCTTCCAAGCAGCTCTCAAGGAAACTCAGTTTTCACACTCTATGCTTAGTGCCCTTTGAGTGCATTATCTAGGAATGAACCTGGTAGAGCATCCCACACAAACGAATGCTCCACATGCGGGTTTCACATGCCACCAACTCCACATTCACAGGCAACTTCACCGCCACAGCCGTTTTCAGATAGCCCTCAATGCAAAGGCTCTAGACGCAAATATTGGTGTGAGAGCTAATTCAATCAAGGAAACACTGCATGTTGGTGAAGGGCATATTGAAGAAGGATCAGCCGAGTGGTTCTTGTGGGAGAACAACTCCATTTGGCTCACTAACTTCACACACCATCAGGCTTCCAAGCAGCTCTCAAGGAAACTCAGTTTTCACACTCTATGCTTAGTGCCCTTTGTATGGCTAGGACTGAAATGAACCTGTTAGAGCATCCAACACAAAGGAATGCTCCACATGCGGGTTTTACATGCCACCAACTCCACATTCACAGGCAACTTCAGCGCCACAGCCGTTTTCAGATAGCCCTCAATGCAAAGGCTCTAGACGCAAATATTGGTGTGAGAGCTAATTCAATCAAGGAAACACTGCATGTTGGTGAAGGGCATATTGAAGAAGGATCAGCCGAGTGGTTCTTGTGGGAGAACAACTCCATTTGGCTCACTAACTTCACACACCATCAGGCTTCCAAGCAGCTCTCAAGGAAACTCAGTTTTCACACTCTATGCTTAGTGCTCTTTGTGTGCCGAGGACTGAAATGAACCTGGTAGAGCATCCACACAAACGAATGCTCCACATGCGGGTTTCACATGCCACCAACTCCACATTCACAGGCAACTTCAGCGCCACAGCCGTTTTCAGATAGCCCTCAATGCAAAGGCTCTAGACGCAAATATTGGTGGAAGAGCTAATTCAATCAAGGAAACACTGCATGTTGGTGAAGGGCATATTGAAGAAGGAACAGCTGAGTGGTTCTTGTGGGAGAACAACTCCATTTGGCTCACTAACTTCACACACCATCAGGCTTCCAAGCAGCTCTCAAGGAAACTCAATTTTCACACTCTATGCTTAGTGCCCTTTGAGTGCATTAATTAGGAATGAACCTGGTAGAGCATCCCACAAAAACGAATGCTCCACATGCGGGTTTCACATGCCACCACCTCCACATTCACAGGCAACTTCAGCGCCACAGCCGTTTTCAGATAGCCCTCAATGCAAAGGCTCTAGACGCAAATATTGGTGTGAGAGCTAATTCAATCAAGGAAACACTCCATGTTGGTGAAGGGCATATTGAAGAAGAATCAGCCGAGTGGTTCTTGTGGGAGAACAACTCCATGTGGCTCACTAACTTCACACACCATCAGGCTTCCAAGCAGCTCTCAAGGAAACTCAGTTTTCACACTCTATGCTTAGTGCCCTTTGAGTGCATTATCTAGGAATGAACCTGGTAGAGCATCCCACACAAACGAATGCTCCACATGCGGGTTTCACATGCCACCACCTCCACATTCACAGGCAACTTCAGCGCCACAGCCGTTTTCAGATAGCCCTCAATGCAAAGGCTCTAGACGCAAATATTGGTGTGAGAGCTAATTCAATCAAGGAAACACTGCATGTTGGTGAAGGGCATATTGAAGAAGGATCAGCTGAGTGGTTCTTGTGGGAGAACAACTCCATTTGGCTCACTAACTTCACACACCATCAGGCTTCCAAGCAGCTCTCAAGGAAACTCAGTTTTCACACTCTATGCTTAGTGCCCTTTGTATGGCTAGGACTGAAATGAACCTGGTAGAGCATCCAACACAAACGAATGCTCCACATGCGGGTTTCACATGCCACCAACTCCACATTCACAGGCAACTTCAGCGCCACAGCCGTTTTCAGATAGCCCTCAATGCAAAGGCTCTAGACGCAAATATTGGTGTGAGAGCTAATTCAATCAAGGAAACACTGCATGTTGGTGAAGGGCATATTGAAGAAGGATCAGCCGAGTGGTTCTTATGGGAGAACAACTCCATTTGGCTCACTAACTTCACACACCATCAGGCTTCCAAGCAGCTCTCAAGGAAACTCAGTTTTCACACTCTATGCTTAGTGCCCTTTGAGTGCATTATCTAGGAGTGAACATGGTAGAGCATCCCATACGTACGAATGCTCCACATGCGGGTTTCACATGCCACCAACTCCACATTCACAGGCAACTTCAGCGCCACAGCCGTTTTCAGATAGCCCTCAATGCAAAGGCTCTAGACGCAAATATTGGTGTGAGAGCTAATTCAATCAAGGAAACACTGCATGTTGGTGAAGGGTATATTGAAGAAGGATCAGCCGAGTGGTTCTTGTGGGAGAACAACTCCATTTGGCTCACTAACTTCACACACCATCAGGCTTCCAAGCAGCTCTCAAGGAAACTCAGTTTTCACACTCTATGCTTAGTGCTCTCTGTGTGCCTAGGACTGAAATGAAGCTTGGTCAGCATCCCACACAAACGAATGCTCCACATGCGGGTTTCACATGCCACCAACTCCACATTCACAGGCAACTTCAGCGCCACAGCCGTTTTCAGATAGCCCTCAATGCAAAGGCTCTAGACGCAAATATTGGTATGAGAGCTAATTCAATCAAGGAAACACTGCATGTTGGTGAAGGGCATATTGAAGAAGGATCAGCCGAGTGGTTCTTGTGGGAGAACAACTCCATTTGGCTCACTAACTTCACACACCATCAGGCTTCCAAGCAGCTCTCAAGGAAACTCAGTTTTCACACTCTATGTTTAGTGCCCTTTGAGTGCATTATCTAGGAAAGAACCTGGTAGAGCATCCCACACAAACGAATGCTCCACATGCGGGTTTCACATGCCACCAACTCCACATTCACAGGCAACTTCAGCGCCACAGCCGTTTTCAGATAGCCCTCAATGCAAAGGCTCTAGACGCAAATATTGGTGTGAGAGCTAATTCAATCAAGGAAACACTGCATGTTGGTGAAGGGCATATTGAAGAAGGATCAGCCGAGTGGTTCTTGTGGGAGAACAACTCCATTTGGCTCACTAACTTCACACACCATCAGGCTTCTAAGCAGCTCTCAAGGAAACTCAGTTTTCACACTCTATGCTTAGTGCCCTTTGAGTGCATTATCTAGGAATGAACCTGGTAGAGCATCCCACACAAACGAATGCTCCACATGCGGGTTTTACATGCCACCAACTCCACATTCACAGGCAACTTCAGCGCCACAGCCGTTTTCAGATAGCCCTCAATGCAAAGGCTCTAGACGCAAATATTGGTGTGAGAGCTAATTCAATCAAGGAAACACTGCATGTTGGTGAAGGGCATATTGAAGAAGGATCAGCCGAGTGGTTCTTGTGGGAGAACAACTCCATGTGGCTCACTAACTTCACACACCATCAGGCTTCCAAGCAGCTCTCAAGGAAACTCAGTTTTCACACTCTATTCTTATTGCCCTTTGAGTGCATTATCTAGGAATGAACCTGGTAGAGCATCCCACACAAACGAATGCTCCACATGCGGGTTTCACATGCCACCAACTCCACATTCACAGGCAACTTCAGCGCCACAGCCGTTTTCAGATAGCCCTCAATGCAAAGGCTCTAGACGCAAATATTGGTGTGAGAGCTAATTCAATCAAGGAAACACTGCATGTTGGTGAAGGGCATATTGAAGAAGGATCAGCCGAGTGGTTCTTGTGGGAGAACAACTCCATTTGGCTCACTAACTTCACACACCATCAGGCTTCCAAGCAGCTCTCAAGGAAACTCAGTTTTCACACTCTATGCTTAGTGCTCTTTGTGTGCCTAGGACTGAAATGAACCTGGTAGAGCATCCCACACAAACGAATGCTCCACATGCGGGTTTCACATGCCACCAACTCCACATTCACAGGCAACTTCAGCGCCACAGCCGTTTTCAGATAGCCCTCAATGCAAAGGCTCTAGACGCAAATATTGGGGTGAGAGATAATTCAATCAAGGAAACACTGCATGTTAGTGAAGGGCATATTGAAGAAGGATCAGCCGAGTGGTTCTTGTGGGAGAACAACTCCATTTGGCTCACTAACTTCACACACCATCAGGCTTCCAAGCAGCTATCAAGGAAACTCAGTTTTCACACTCTATGTTTAGTGCCCTTTGAGTGCATTATCTAGGAAAGAACCTGGTAGAGCATCCCACACAAACGAATGCTCCACATGCGGGTTTCACATGCCACCAACTCCACATTCACAGGCAACTTCAGCGCCACAGCCGTTTTCAGATAGCCCTCAATGCAAAGGCTCTAGACGCAAATATTGGTGTGAGAGCTAATTCAATCAAGGAAACACTGCATGTTGGTGAAGGGCATATTGAAGAAGGATCAGCCGAGTGGTTCTTGTGGGAGAACAACTCCATTTGGCTCACTAACTTCACACACCATCAGGCTTCTAAGCAGCTCTCAAGGAAACTCAGTTTTCACACTCTATGCTTAGTGCCCTTTGTGTGCCTAGGACTGAAATGAAGCTTGGTCAGCATCCCACAGAAACGAATGCTCCACATGCGGGTTTCACATGCCACCAACTCCACATTCACAGGCAACTTCAGCGCCACAGCCGTTTTCAGATAGCCCTCAATGCAAAGGCTCTAGACGCAAATATTGGTGGAAGAGCTAATTCAATCAAGGAAACACTGCATGTTGGTGAAGGGCATATTGAAGAAGGAACAGCTGAGTGGTTCTTGTGGGAGAACAACTCCATTTGGCTCACTAACTTCACACACCATCAGGCTTCCAAGCAGCTCTCAAGGAAACTCAATTTTCACACTCTATGCTTAGTGCCCTTTGAGTGCATTATCTAGGAATGAACCTGGTAGAGCATCCCACAAAAACGAATGCTCCACATGCGGGTTTCACATGCCACCAACTCCACATTCACAGGCAACTTCAGCGCCACAGCCGTTTTCAGATAGCCCTCAATGCAAAGGCTCTAGACGCAAATATTGGTGTGAGAGCTAATTCAATCAAGGAAACACTGCATGTTGGTGAAGGGCATATTGAAGAAGAATCAGCCGAGTGGTTCTTGTGGGAGAACAACTCCATGTGGCTCACTAACTTCACACACCATCAGGCTTCCAAGCAACTCTCAAGGAAACTCAGTTTTCACACTCTATGCTTAGTGCCCTTTGAGTGCATTATCTAGGAATGAACCTGGTAGAGCATCCCACACAAACGAATGCTCCACATGCGGGTTTCACATGCCACCACCTCCACATTCACAGGCAACTTCAGCGCCACAGCCGTTTTCAGATAGCCCTCAATGCAAAGGCTCTAGACGCAAATATTGGTGTGAGAGCTAATTCAATCAATGAAACACTGCATGTTGGTGAAGGGCATATTGAAGAAGGATCAGCCGAGTGGTTCTTGTGGGAGAACAACTCCATTTGGCTCACTAACTTCACACACCATCAGGCTTCCAAGCAGCTCTCAAGGAAACTCAGTTTTCACACTCTATGCTTAGTGCCCTTTGTATGGCTAGGACTGAAATGAACATGGTAGAGCATCCAACACAAACGAATGCTCCACATGCGGGTTTCACATGCCACCAACTCCACATTCACAGGCAACTTCAGCGCCACAGCCGTTTTCAGATAGCCCTCAATGCAAAGGCTCTAGACGCAAATATTGGTGTGAGAGCTAATTCAATCAAGGAAACACTGCATGTTGGTGAAGGGCATATTGAAGAAGAATCAGCCGAGTGGTTCTTATGGGAGAACAACTCCATTTGGCTCACTAACTTCACACACCATCAGGCTTCCAAGCAGCTCTCAAGGAAACTCAGTTTTCACACTCTATGCTTAGTGCCCTTTGAGTGCATTATCTAGGAATGAACATGGTAGAGCATCCCATACGTACGAATGCTCCACATGCGGGTTTCACATGCCACCAACTCCACATTCACAGGCAACTTCAGCGCCACAGCCGTTTTCAGATAGCCCTCAATGCAAAGGCTCTAGACGCAAATATTGGTGTGAGAGCTAATTCAATCAAGGAAACACTGCATGTTGGTGAAGGGTATATTGAAGAAGGATCAGCCGAGTGGTTCTTGTGGGAGAACAACTCCATTTGGCTCACTAACTTCACACACCATCAGGCTTCCAAGCAGCTCTCAAGGAAACTCAGTTTTCACACTCTATGCTTAGTGCCCTTTGTAAGGCTAGGACTGAAATGAACCTGGTAGAGCATCCAACACAAACGAATGCTCCACATGCGGGTTTTACATGCCACCAACTCCACATTCACAGGCAACTTCAGCGCCACAGCCGTTTTCAGATAGCCCTCAATGCAAAGGCTCTAGACGCAAATATTGGTGTGAGAGCTAATTCAATCAAGAAAACACTGCATGTTGGTGAAGGGCATATTGAAGAAGAATCAGCCGAGTGGTTCTTGTGGGAGAACAACTCCATGTGGCTCACTAACTTCACACACCATCAGGCTTCCAAGCAGCTCTCAAGGAAACTCAGTTTTCACACTCTATGCTTAGTGCCCTTTGAGTGCATTATCTCGGAATGAACCTGGTAGAGCATCCCACACAAACGAATACTCCACATGCGGGTTTCACATGCCACCACCTCCACATTCACAGGCAACTTCAGCGCCACAGCCGTTTTCAGATAGCCTTCAATGCAAAGGCTCTAGACGCAAATATTGGTGTGAGAGCTAATTCAATCAAGGAAACACTGCATGTTGGTGAAGGGCATATTGAAGAAGGATCAGCCGAGTGGTTCTTGTGGGAGAACAACTCCATTTGGCTCACTAACTTCACACACCATCAGGCTTCCAAGCAGCTCTCAAGGAAACTCAGTTTTCACACTCTATGCTTAGTGCCCTTTGAGTGCATTATCTAGGAATGAACATGGTAGAGCATCCCATACGTACGAATGCTCCACTTGCGGGTTTCACATGCCACCAACTCCACATTCACAGGCAACTTCAGCGCCACAGCCGTTTTCCGATAGCCCTCAATGCAAAGGCTCTAGACGCAAATATTGGTGTGAGAGCTAATTCAATCAAGGAAACACTGCATGTTGGTGAAGGGTATATTGAAGAAGGATCAGCCGAGTGGTTCTAGTGGGAGAACAACTCCATTTGGCTCACTAACTTCACACACCATCAGGCTTCCAAGCAGCTCTCAAGGAAACTCAGTTTTCACACTCTATGCTTAGTGCCCTTTGAGTGCATTATCTAGGAATGACCCTGGTAGAGCATCCCACACAAACGAATGCTCCACATGCGGGTTTCACATGCCACCAACTCCACATTCACAGGCAACTTCAGCGCCACAGCCGTTTTCAGATAGCCCTCAATGCAAAGGCTCTAGACGCAAATATTGGTGTGAGAGCTAATTCAATCAAGGAAACACTGCATGTTGGTGAAGGGCATATTGAAGAAGGATCAGCCGAGTGGTTCTTGTGGGAGAACAACTCCATTTGGCTCACTAACTTCACATACCATCAGGCTTCCAGTCAGCTCTCAAGGAATCTCAGTTTTCACACTCTATGCTTAGTGCTCTTTGTGTGCCTAGGACTGAAATGAACCTGGTAGAGCATCCCACACAAACGAATGCTCCACATGCGGGTTTCACATGCCACCAACTCCACATTCACAGGCAACTTCAGCGCCACAGCCGTTTTCCGATAGCCCTCAATGCAAAGGCTCTAGACGCAAATATTGGTGTGAGAGCTAATTCAATCAAGGAAACACTGCATGTTGGTGAAGGGTATATTGAAGAAGGATCAGCCGAGTGGTTCTTGTGGGAGAACAACTCCATTTGGCTCACTAACTACACACACCATCAGGCTTCCAAGCAGCTCTCAAGGAAACTCAGTTTTCACACTCTATGCTTAGTGCCCTTTGAGTGCATTATCTAGGAATGAACATGGTAGAGCATCCCACACAAACGAATGCTCCACATGCGGGTTTCACATGCCACCAACTCCACATTCACAGGCAACTTCAGCGCCACAGCCGTTTTCAGATAGCCCTCAATGCAAAGGCTCTAGACGCAAATATTGGTGGAAGAGCTAATTCAATCAAGGAAACACTGCATGTTGGTGAAGGGCATATTGAAGAAGGATCAGCCGAGTGGTTCTTGTGGGAGAACAACTCCATTTGGCTCACTAACTTCACACACCATCAGGCTTCCAAGCAGCTCTCAAGGAAACTCAATTTTCACACTCTATGCTTAGTGCCCTTTGAGTGCATTATCTAGGAATGAACCTGGTAGAGCATCCCACAAAAACGAATGCTCCACATGCGGGTTTCACATGCCACCAACTCCACATTCACAGGCAACTTCAGCGCCACAGCCGTTTTCAGATAGCCCTCAATGCAAAGGCTCTAGACGCAAATATTGGTGTGAGAGCTAATTCAATCAAGGAAACACTGCATGTTGGTGAAGGGCATATTGAAGAAGGATCAGCCGAGTGGTTCTTGTGGGAGAACAACTCCATTTGGCTCACTAACTTCACACACCATCAGGCTTCCAAGCAGCTCTCAAGGAAACTCAGTTTTCACACTCTATGCTTAGTGCTCTTTGTGTGCCTAGGTCTGAAATGAAGCTTGGAGAGCATCGCACATAAACGAATGCTCCACATGCGGGTTTCACATGCCACCAACTCCACATTCACAGGCAACTTCAGCGCCACAGCCGTTTTCAGATAGCCCTCAATGCAAAGGCTCTAGACGCAAATATTGGTGTGAGAGCTAATTCAATCAAGGAAACACTGCATGTTGGTGAAGGGCATATTGAAGAAGGATCAGCCGAGTGGTTCTTGTGGGAGAACAACTCCATTTGGCTCACTAACTTCACACACCATCAGGCTTCCAAGCAGCTCTCAAGGAAACTCAGTTTTCACACTCTATGCTTAGTGCCCTTTGAGTGCATTATCTAGGAATGAACCTGGTAGAGCATCCCACACAAACGAATGCTCCACATGCGGGTTTCACATGCCACCAACTCCACATTCACAGGCAACTTCAGCGCCACAGTCGTTTTCAGATAGCCCTCAATGCAAAGGCTCTAGACGCAAATATTGGTGTGAGAGCTAATTCAATCAAGGAAACACTGCATGTTGGTGAAGGGCATATTGAAGAAGGATCAGCCGAGTGGTTCTTGTGGGAGAACAACTCCATTTGGCTCCCTAACGTCACACACCATCAGGCTTCCAAGCAGCTCTCAAGGAAACTCAGTTTTCACACTCTATGCTTAGTGCTCTTTGAGTGCCTAGGACTGAAATGAAGCTGGGAGAGCATCCCACATAAACGAATGCTCCACATGCGGGTTTCACATGCCACCAACTCCACATTCACAGACAACTTCAGCGCCACAGCCGTTTTCAGATAGCCCTCAATGCAAAGGCTCTAGACGCAAATATTGGTGTGAGAGCTAATTCAATCAAGGAAACACTGCATGTTGGTGAAGGGCATATTGAAGAAGGATCAGCCGAGTGGTTCTTGTGGGAGAACAACTCCATTTGGCTCACTAACTTCACACACCATCAGGCTTCCAAGCAGCTCTCAAGGAAACTCAGTTTTCACACTCTATGCTTAGTGCCCTTTGAGTGCATTATCTAGGAATGAACCTGGTAGAGCATCCCACACAAACGAATGCTCCACATGCGGGTTTCACATGCCACCAACTCCACATTCACAGGCAACTTCAGCGCCACAGCCGTTTTCAGATAGCCCTCAATGCAAAGGCTCTAGACGCAAATATTGGTGTGAGAGCTAATTCAATCAAGGAAACACTGCATGTTGGTGAAGGGCATATTGAAGAAGGATCAGCCGAGTGGTTCTTGTGGGAGAACAACTCCATTTGGCTTACTAACTTCACACACCATCAGGCTTCCAAGCAGCTCTCAAGGAAACTCAGTTTTCACACTCTATGCTTAGTGCCCTTTGAGTGCATTATCTAGGAATGAACATGGTAGAGCATCCCACACAAACGAATGCTCCACATGCGGGTTTCACATGCCACCAACTCCACATTCACAGGCAACTTCAGCGCCACAGCCGTTTTCAGATAGCCCTCAATGCAAAGGCTCTAGACGCAAATATTGGTGTGAGAGCTAATTCAATCAAGGAAACACTGCATGTTGGTGAAGGGCATATTGAAGAAGGATCAGCCGAGTGGTTCTGGTGGGAGAACAACTCCATTTGGCTCACTAACTTCACACACCATCAGGCTTCCAAGCAGCTCTCAAGGAAACTCAGTTTTCACACTCTATGCTTAGTGCCCTTTGAGTGCATTATCTAGGAATGAACCTGGTAGAGCATCCCACACAAACGAATGCTCCACATGCGGGTTTCACATGCCACCAACTCCACATTCACAGGCAACTTCAGCGCCACAGTCGTTTTCAGATAGCCCTCAATGCAAAGGCTCTAGACGCAAATATTGGTGTGAGAGCTAATTCAATCAAGGAAACACTGCATGTTGGTGAAGGGCATATTGAAGAAGGATCAGCCGAGTGGTTCTTGTGGGAGAACAACTCCATTTGGCTCCCTAACGTCACACACCATCAGGCTTCCAAGCAGCTCTCAAGGAAACTCAGTTTTCACACTCTATGCTTAGTGCTCTTTGAGTGCCTAGGACTGAAATGAAGCTGGGAGAGCATCCCACATAAACGAATGCTCCACATGCGGGTTTCACATGCCACCAACTCCACATTCACAGACAACTTCAGCGCCACAGCCGTTTTCAGATAGCCCTCAATGCAAAGGCTCTAGACGCAAATATTGGTGTGAGAGCTAATTCAATCAAGGAAAACACTGCATGTTGGTGAAGGGCATATTGAAGAAGGATCAGCCGAAGTGGTTCTTGTGGGAGAACAACTCCATTTGGCTCACTAACTTCACACACCATCAGGCTTCCAAGCAGCTCTCAAGGAAACTCAGTTTTCACACTCTATGCTTAGTGCCCTTGAGTGCATTATCTAGGAATGAACCTGGTAGAGCATCCCACACAACGAATGCTCCACATGCGGGTTTCACATGCCACCAACTCCACATTCACAGGCAACTTCAGCGCCACAGCCGTTTTCAGATAGCCCTCAATGCAAAGGCTCTAGACGCAAATATTGGTGTGAGAGCTAATTCAATCAAGGAAACACTGCATGTTGGTGAAGGGCATATTGAAGAAGGATCAGCCGAGTGGTTCTTGTGGGAGAACAACTCCATTTGGCTTACTAACTTCACACACCATCAGGCTTCCAAGCAGCTCTCAAGGAAACTCAGTTTTCACACTCTATGCTTAGTGCCCTTTGAGTGCATTATCTAGGAATGAACATGGTAGAGCATCCCACACAAACGAATGCTCCACATGCGGGTTTCACATGCCACCAACTCCACATTCAACAGGCAACTTCAGCGCCACAGCCGTTTTCAGATAGCCCTCAATGCAAAGGCTCTAGACGCAAATATTGGTGTGAGAGCTAATTCAATCAAGGAAACACTGCATGTTGGTGAAGGGCATATTGAAGAAGGATCAGCCGAGTGGTTCTGGTGGGAGAACAACTCCATTTGGCTCACTAACTTCACACACCATCAGGCTTCCAAGCAGCTCTCAAGAAACTCAGTTTTCACACTCTATGCTTAGTGCCCTTTGAGTGCATTATCTAGGAATGAACATGGTAGAGCACCCACACAAACGAATGCTCCACATGCGGGTTTCACATGCCACCAACTCCACATTCACAGGCAACTTCAGCGCCACAGTCGTTTTTCAGATAGCCCTCAATGCAAAGGCTCTAGACGCAAATATTGTTGTGAGAGCTAATTCAATCAAGGAAACACTGCATGTTGGTGAAGGGCATATTGAAGAAGGATCAGCCGAGTGGTTCTTGTGGGAGAACAACTCCATTTGGCTCCCTAACTTCACACACCATCAGGCTTCCAAGCAGCTCTCAAGGAACTCAGTTTTCACACTCTATGCTTAGTGCTCTTTGAGTGCCTAGGACTGAAATGAAGCTGGGAGAGCATCCCACACAAACGAATGCTCCACATGCGGGTTTCACATGCCACCAACTCCACATTCACAGACAACTTCAGCGCCACAGCCGTTTTCAGATAGCCTCAATGCAAAGGCTCTAGACGCAAATATTGGTGTGAGAGCTAATTCAATCAAGGAAACACTGCATGTTGGTGAAGGCATATTGAAGAAGGATCAGCCGAGTGGTTCTTGTGGAGAACAACTCCATTTGGCTCACTAACTTCACACACCATCAGGCTTCCAAGCAGCTCTCAAGGAAACTCAGTTTTCACACTCTATGCTTAGTGCCCTTTGAGTGCATTATCTAGGAATGAACCTGGTAGAGCATCCCACACAAACGAATGCTCCACATGCGGGTTTCACATGCCACCAACTCCACATTCACAGGCAACTTCAGCGCACAGCCGTTTTCAGATAGCCCTCAATGCAAAGGCTCTAGACGCAAATATTGGTGTGAGAGCTAATTCAATCAAGGAAACACTGCATGTTGGTGAAGGGCATATTGAAGAAGGATCAGCCGAGTGGTTCTTGTGGGAGAACAACTCTATTTGGCTCACTAACTTCACACACCATCAGGCTTCCAAGCAGCTCTCAAGGAAACTCAGTTTTCACACTCTATGCTTAGTGCCCTTTGAATGCATTATCTAGGAATGAACATGGTAGAGCATCCCACACAAACGAATGCTCCACATGCGGGTTTCACATGCACCAACTCCACATTCACAGGCAACTTCAGCGCCACAGCCGTTTTCAGATAGCCCTCAATGCAAAGGCTGTAGACGCAAATATTGGTGTGAGAGCTAATTCAATCAAGGAAACACTGCATGTTGGTGAAGGGCATATTGAAGAAGGATCAGCCGAGTGGTTCTTGTGGAGAACAACTCCATTTGGCTCACTAACTTCACACACCATCAGGCTTCCAAGCAGCTCTCAAGGAAACTCAGTTTTCACACTCTATGCTTAGTGCTCTTTGTGTGCCTAGGACTGAAATGAAGCTTGGAGAGCATCCCACACAAACGAATGCTCCACATGCGGGTTTCACATGCCACCAACTCCACATTGACAGGCAACTTCAGCGCCACAGCCGTTTTCAGATAGCCCTCAATGCAAAGGCTCTAGATGCAAATATTGGTGTGAGAGCTAATTCAATCAAGGAAACACTGCATGTTGGTGAAGGGCATATTGAAGAAGGATCAGCCGAGTGGTTCTTGTGGGAGAACAACTCCATTTGGCTCACAAACTTCACACACCATCAGGCTTCCAAGCAGCTCTCAAGGAAACTCAGTTTTCACACTCTATGCTTAGTGCCCTTTGAGTGCCTAGGAATGAAATGAAGCTTGGAGAGCATCCCACATAAACGAATGCTCCACATGCGGGTTTTCACATGCCACCAACTCCACATTCACAGGCAAATTCAGCGCCACAGCCGTTTTCAGATAGCCCTCAATGCAAAGGCTCTAGACGCAAATATTGGTGTGAGAGCTAATTCAATCAAGGAAACACTGCATGTTGGTGAAGGGCATATTGAAGAAGGATCAGCCGAGTGGTTCTTGTGGGAGAACAACTCCATTTGGCTCACTAACTTCAAACACCATCAGGCTTCCAAGCAGCTCTCAAGGAAACTCAGTTTTCACACTCTATGCTTAGTGCCCTTTGAGTGCCTAGGAATGAAATGAAGCTTGGAGAGCATGACACAAAGGAATGCTCCACATGCGGGTTTCACATGCCACCAACTCCACATTCACAGGCAACTTCAGCGCCACAGCCGTTTTCAGATAGCCCTCAATGCAAAGGCTCTAGACGCAAATATTGGTGTAAGAGCTAATTCAATCAAGGAAACACTGCATGTTGGTGAAGGTCATATTGAAGAAGGATCAGCCGAGTGGTTCTTGTGGGAGAACAACTCCATTTGGCTCACTAACTTCACACACCATCAGGCTTCCAAGCAGCTCTCAAGGAAACTCAGTTTTCACACTCTATGCTTAGTGAACTTTGAGTGCCTAGGAATGAAATGAACATGGTAGAGCATGACACAAAGGATGCTCCACATGCGGGTTTCACATGCTACAACTCCACATTCACAGGCAACTTCAGCGCCACAGCCCGGTTTTCAGATAGCCCTCAATGCAAAGGCTCTAGACGCAAATATTGGTGTGAGAGCTAATTCAATCAAGGAAACACTGCATGTTGGTGAAGGGCATATTGAAGAAGGATCAGCGAGT
The DNA here is from genome assembly GCF_030435755.1 of Ochotona princeps. NCBI lineage: Eukaryota > Metazoa > Chordata > Mammalia > Lagomorpha > Ochotonidae > Ochotona > Ochotona princeps. The sequence goes on along the minus strand of NW_026698880.1, from coordinate 30,796 downwards.
GGTTCTTGTGGGAGAACAACTCCATTTGGCTCACTAACTTCACACACCATCAGACTTCCAAACAGCTCTCAAGGAAACTCAGTTTTCACACTCTATGCTTAGTGACTTTGAGTGCATTATCTAGGAAATGAACCTGGTAGAGCATCCCACACAAACGAATGCTCCACATGTGGGTTTCACATGCCACCAACTCCACATTCACAGGCAACTTCAGCGCCACAGCCGTTTTCAGATAGCCCTCAATGCAAAGGCTCTGACCACAAATATTGGTGTGAGAGCTAATTCAATCAAGGAAACACTGCATGTTGGTGAAGGGCATATTGAAGAAGGATCAGCCGAGTGGTTCTTGTGGGAGAACAACTCCATTTGGCTCACTAACTTCACACACCATCAGGCTTAGAAACAGCTCTCAAGGAAACTCAGTTTTCACACTCTATGCTTAGTGCCCTTTGAGTGCATTATCTAGGAATGAACCTGGTAGAGCATCCACACAAACGAATGCTCCACATGCGGGTTTCACATGCCACCAACTCCACATTCACAGGCAACTTCAGCGCCACAGCCGTTTTCAGATAGCCCTCAATGCAAAGGCTCTAGACGCAAATATTGGTGTGAGAGCTAATTCAATCAAGGAAACACTGCATGTTGGTGAAGGGCATATTGAAGAAGGATCAGCCGAGTGGTTCTTGTGGGAGAACAACTCCATTTGGCTCACTAACTTCACACACCATCAGGCTTCCAGCAGCTCTCAAGGAAACTCAGTTTTCACACTCTATGCTTAGTGCTTTTTGTATGGCTAGGACTGAAATGAACCTGGTAGAGCATCCCACACAACGAATGCTCCACATGCGGGTTTCACATGCCACCAACTCCACATTCACAGGCAACTTCAGCGCCACAGCCGTTTCAGATAGCCCTCAATGCAAAGGCTCTAGACACAAATATTGGTGTGAGAGCTAATTCAATCAAGGAAACACTGCATGTTGGTGAAGGGCATATTGAAGAAGGATCAGCCGAGTGGTTCTTCTGGGAGAACTACTCCATTTGGATAACTAACTTCACACACCATCAGGCTTCCAACCAGCTCTCAGGAAACTCAGTTTTCACACTCTACGCTTAGTGCCCTTTGAGTTCCTAGGACGGAAATGAAGCTGGGAGAGCATCCCACATAAACGAATGCTCACATGCGGGTTTCACATGCCACCACTCCACATTCACAGGCAACTTCAGCGCCACAGCCATTTTCAGATAGCCCTCAAAGCAAAGGCTCTAGACACAAATATTGGTGTGAGAGCTAATTCAATCAAGGAAACACTGCATGTTGGTGAAGGGCATATTGAAGAAGGATCAGCCGAGTGGTTCTTGTGGGAGAACAACTCCATTTGGCTCACTAACTTCACACACCATCAGGCTTCCAAGCAGCTCTCAAGGAAACTCAGTTTTCACACTCTATGCTAAGTGCCCTTTGAGTGCATTGTCTAGGATTGAACCTGGAGTGCATCCCGACATAAACGAATGCTCCACATGCGGGTTTCACATGCCACCAACTCCACATTCACAGGCAACTTCAGCGCCACAGCCGTTTTCAGATAGCCCTCAATGTAAAGGCTCTAGACGTAAATATTCGTGTGAGAGCTAATTCAATCAAGAAACACTGCATGTTGGTGAAGGGCATATTGAAGAAGAATCAGCCGAGTGGTTCTTGTGGGAGAACAATACTCCATTTGGCTCACTAACTTCACACACATCAGGCTTCCAAGCAGCTCTCAAGGAAACTCAGTTTTCACACTCTATGCTGGGTGCTTTTTGTATGGCTAGAACTGAAATGAACCTGGTAGAGCATCCCACACAAACGATGCTCCACATGCGGGTTTCACATGCCACCAACTCCACATTCACAGGCAACTTCAGCGCCACAGCCGTTTTCAGATAGCCCTCAATGCAAAGGCTCTAGACACAAATATTGGTGTGAGAGCTAATTCAATCAAGGAAACACTGCATGTTGGTGAAGGGCATATTGAAGAAGGATCAGCCGAGTGGTTCTTGTGGGAGAACTACTCCATTTGGATAACTAACTTCACACACCATCAGGCTTCCAACCAGCTCTCAAGGAAACTCAGTTTTCACACTCTACGCTTAGTGCCCTTTGAGTTCCTAGGACGGAAATGAAGCTGGGAGAGCATCCACATAAACGAATGCTCCACATGCGGGTTTCACATGCCACCAACTCCACATTCACAGGCAACTTCAGCGCCACAGCCGTTTTCAGATAGCCCTCAATGCAAAGGCTCTAGACACAAATATTGGTGTGAGAGCTAATTCAATCAAGGAAACACTGCATGTTGGTGAAGGGCATATTGAAGAAGGATCAGCCGAGTGGTTCTTGTGGGAGAACAACTCCTTTTGGCTCACTAACTTCACACACCATCAGGCTTCCAAGCAGCTCTCAAGGAAACTCAGTTTTCACACTCTATGCTTAGTGCTCTTTGTATGGCTAGGACTGAAATGAACCTGGTAGAGCATCCCACACAAACGAATGCTCCACATGCGGGTTTCACATGCCACCAACTCCACACTCACAGGCAAGTTCAGCGCCACAGCCGTTTTCAGATAGCCCTCAATGCAAAGGCTCTAGACGCAAATATTGGTGTGAGAGCTAATTCAATCAAGGAAACACTGCATGTTGGTGAAGGGCATATTGAAGAAGGATCAGCCGAGTGGTCTCTTGTGGGAGAACAACTCCATTTGGCTCACTAACTTCACACACCATCAGGCTTCCAAGCAGCTCTCAAGGAAACTCAGTTTTCACACTCTATGCTTAGTGCCCTTTGAGTGCATTGTCTAGGAATGAACCTGGAGTGCATCCCACATAAACGAATGCTCCACTTGCGGGTTTCACATGCCACCAACTCCACATTCACAGGCAACTTCAGCGCCACAGTCGTTTTCAGATAGCCCTCAATGCAAAGGCTCTAGACGCAAATATTGGTGTGAGAGCTAATTCAATCAAGGAAACACTGCATGTTGGTGAAGGGCATATTGAAGAAGGATCAGCCGAGTGGTTCTTGTGGGAGAACAACTCCATTTGGCTCACTAACTTTACACACCATCAGGCTTCCAAGCAGCTCTCAAGGAAACTCAGTTTTCACACTCTATGCTTAGTGCCTTTTGAGTGCCTAGGACTGAAATGAAGCTTGGAGAGCATCCACATAAACGAATGCTCCACATGCGGGTTTCACATGCCACCAACTCCACATTCACAGGCAAGTTCAGCGCCACAGCCGTTTTCAGATAGCCCTCAATGCAAAGGCTCTAGACGCAAATATTGGTGTGAGAGCTAATTCAATCAAGGAAACACTGCATGTTGGTGAAGGGCATATGAAGAAGGACCAGCCGAGTGGTTCTTGTGGGAGAACAACTCCATTTGGCTCACTAACTTCACACACCATCAGGCTTCCAAGCAGCTCTCAAGGAAACTCAGTTTTCACACTCTATGCTTAGTGCTCTTTGTATGGCTAGGACTGAAATGAACCTGGTAGAGCATCCCACACAAACGAATGCTCCACATGCGGGTTTCACATGCCACCAACTCCACATTCACAGGCATCTTCAGCGCCACAGCCGTTTTCAGATAGCCCTCAATGCAAAGGCTCTAGACGCAAATATTGGTGTGAGAGCTAATTCAATCAAGGAAACACTGCATGTTGGTGAAGGGCATATTGAAGAAGGATCAGCCGAGTGGTTCTTGTGGGAGAACAACTCCATTTGGCTCACTAACTTCACACACCATCAGGCTTCCAAGCAGCTCTCAAGGAAACTCAGTTTTCACACTCTATGCTTAGTGCCCTTTGAGTGCATTATCTAGGAATGAACCTGGTAGTGCATCACACATAAACGAATGCTCCACATGCGGGTTTCACATGCCACCAACTCCACATTCACAGGCAACTTCAGCGCCACAGCCGTTTTCAGATAGCCCTCAATGCAAAGGCTCTAGACGCAAATATTGGTGTGAGAGCTAATTCAATCAAGGAAACACTGCATGTTGGTGAAGGGCATATTGAAGAAGGATCAGCCGAGTGGGTCTTGTGGGAGAACAACTCCATTTGGCTCACTAACTTCAAACACCATCAGGCTTCCAAGCAGCTCTCAAGGAAACTCAGTTTTCACACTCCATGCTTAGTGCCCTTTGAGTGCCTAGGAATGAAATGAAGCTTGGAGAGCATCCCACATAAACGAATGCTCCACATGCGGGTTTCACATGCCACCAACTCCACATTCACAGGCAACTTCAGCGCCATAGCCGTTTTCAGATAGCGCTCAATGCAAAGGCTCTAGACGCAAATATTGGTGTGAGAGCTAATTCAATCAAGGAAACACTGCATGTTGGTGAAGGGCATATTGAAGAAGGATCAGCCGAGTGGTTCTTGTGGGAGAACAACTCCATTTGGCTCACTAACTTCACACACCATCAGGCTTCCAAGCAGCTCTCAAAGAAACTCAGTTTTCACAGTCTATGCTTAGTGCCCTTTGAGTCCAATGTCTAGGAATGAACATGGTAGAGCATCCCTCACGTACGAATGCTCCACTTGCGGGTTTCACATGCCACCAACTCCACATTCACAGGCAACTTCAGCGCCACAGCCGTTTTCAGATAGCCCTCAATGCAAAGGCTCTAGACTCAAATATTGGTGTGAGAGCTAATTCAATCAAGGAAACACTGCATGTTGGTGAAGGGCATTTTGAAGAAGGATCAGCCGAGTGGTTCTTGTGGGAGAACAACTCCATTTGGCTCACTAACTTCACACACCATCAGGCTTCCAAGCAGCTCTCAAGGAAACTCAGTTTTCACACTCTATGCTTAGTGCCCTTTGAGTGCCTAGGACTGAAATGAAGCTTGGAGAGCATCCCACATAAACGAATGCTCCACATGCGGGTTTCACATGCCACCAACTCCACATCCACAGACAACTTCAGCGCCACAGCCGTTTTCAGATATCCCTCAATGCAAAGGCTCTAGACGCAAATATTGGTGTGAGAGCTAATTCAATCAAGGAAACACTGCATGTTGGTGAAGGGCATATTGAAGAAGGATCAGCCGAGTGGTTCTTGTGGGAGAACAACTCCATTTGGCTCACTAACTTCACACACCATCAGGCTTCCAAGCAGCTCTCAAGGAAACTCAGTTTTCACACTCTATGCTTAGTGAACTTTGAGTGCATTATCTAGGAATGAACCTGGTAGAGCATCCCACACAAACGAATGCTCCACATGCGGGTTTCACATGCCACCAACTCCACATTCACAGACAACTTCAGCGCCACAGCCGTTTTCAGATAGCCCTCAATGCAAAGGCTCTAGACGCAAATATTGGTGTGAGAGCTAATTCAATCAAGGAAACACTGCATGTTGGTGAAGGGCATATTGAAGAAGGATCAGCCGAGTGGTTCTTGTGGGAGAACAACTCCATTTGGCTCACTAACTTCACACACCATCAGGCTTCCAAGCAGCTCTCAAGGAAACTCAGTTTTCACACTCTATGCTTAGTGCCCTATGAGTGCCTAGGACTGAAGTGAAGCTTGGAGAGCATCCCACATAAACGAATGCTCCACATGCGGGTTTCACATGCCACCAACTCCACATTCACAGGCAACTTCAGCGCCACCGCCGTTTTCAGATAGCCCTCAATGCAAAGGCTCTAGACGCAAATATTGGTGTGAGAGCTAATTCAATCAAGGAAACACTGCATGTTGGTGAAGGGCATATTGAAGAAGGATCAGCCGAGTGGTTCTTGTGGGAGAACAACTCCATTTGGCTCACTAACTTCACACACCATCAGGCTTCCAAGCAGCTCTCAAGGAAACTCAGTTTTCACACTCTATGCTTAGTGCCCTTTGTATGGCTAGGACTGAAATGAACCTGGTAGAGCATCCCACACAAACGAATGCTCCACATGCGGGTTTCACATGCCACCAACTCCACATTCACAGGCAACTTCAGCGCCACAGCCGTTTTCAGATAGCCCTCAATGCAAAGGCTCTAGACGCAAATATTGGTGTGAGAGCTAATTCAATCAAGGAAACACTGCATGTTGGTGAAGGGCATATTGAAGAAGGATCAGCCGAGTGGTTCTTGTGGGAGAACAACTCCATTTGGCTCACTAACTTCACACACCATCAGGCTTCCAAGCAGCTCTCAAGGAAACTCAGTTTTCACACTCTATGCTTAGTGCCCTTTGAGTGCATTATCTAGGAATGAACCTGGTAGAGCATCCCACACAAACGAATGCTCCACATGCGGGTTTCACATGCCACCAACTCCACATTCACAGGCAACTTCAGCGCCACAGCCGTTTTCAGATAGCCCTCAATGCAAAGGCTCTAGATGCAAATATTGGTGTGAGAGCTAATTCAATCAAGGAAACACTGCATGTTGGTGAAGGGCATATTGAAGAAGGATCAGCCGAGTGGTTCTTGTGGGAGAACAACTCCATTTGGCTCACTAACTTCACACACCATCAGGCTTCCAAGCAGCTCTCAAGGAAACTCAGTTTTCACACTCTATGCTTAGTGCCCTTTGAGTGCCTAGGACTGAAATGAAGCTTGGAGAGCATCCTACATAAACGAATGCTCCACATGTGGGTTTCACATGCCACCAACTCCACATTCACAGACAACTTCAGCGCCACAGCCGTTTTCAGATAGCCCTCAATGCAAAGGCTCTAGACGCAAATATTGGTGTGAGAGCTAATTCAATCAAGGAAACACTGCATGTTGGTGAAGGGCATATTGAAGAAGGATCAGCCGAGTGGTTCTTGTGGGAGAACAACTCCATTTGGCTCACTAACTTCACACACCATCAGGCTTCCGAGCAGCTCTCAAGGAAACTCAGTTTTCACACTCTATGCTTAGTGCCCTTTGAGTGCATTATCTAGGAATGAACCTGGTAGAGCATCCCACACAAATGAATGCTCCACATGCGGGTTTCACATGCTGCCAACTCCACATTCGCAGGCAACTTCAGCGCCACAGCCGTTTTCAGATAGCGCTCAATGCAAAGGCTCTAGACGCAAATATTGGTGTGAGAGCTAATTCAATCAAGGAAACACTGCATGTTGGTGAAGGGCATATTGAAGAAGAATCAGCCGAGTGGTTCTTGTGGGAGAACAACTCCATTTGGCTCAGTAACTTCACACACCATCAGGCTTCCAAGCAGCTCTCAAGGAAACTCAGTTTTCACACTCTATGCTTAGTGCCCTTTGAGTGCATTATCTAGGAATGAACCTGGTAGAGCATCCCACACAAACGAATGCTCCACATGCGGGTTTCACATGCCACCAACTCCACATTCACAGGCAACTTCAGCGCCACAGCCGTTTTCAGATAGCCCTCAATGCAAAGGCTCTAGACGCAAATATTGGTGTGAGAGCTAATTCAATCAAGGAAACACTGCATGTTGGTGAAGGGCATATTGAAGAAGGATCAGCCGAGTGGTTCTTGTGGGAGAACAACTCCATTTGGCTCACTAACTTCACACACCATCAGGCTTCCAAGCAGCTCTCAAGGAAACTCAGTTTTCACACTCTATGCTTAGTGCCCTATGAGTGCCTAGGACTGAAGTGAAGCTTGGAGAGCATCCCACATAAACGAATGCTCCACATGCGGGTTTCACATGCCACCAACTCCACATTCACAGGCAACTTCAGCGCCACCGCCGTTTTCAGATAGCCCTCAATGCAAAGGCTCTAGACGCAAATATTGGTGTGAGAGCTAGTTCAATCAAGGAAACACTGCATGTTGGTGAAGGGCATATTGAAGAAGGATCAGCCGAGTGGTTCTTGTGGGAGAACAACTCCATTTGGCTCACTAACTTCACACACCATCAGGCTTCCAAGCAGCTCTCAAGGAAACTCAGTTTTCACACTCTATGCTTAGTGCCCTTTGTATGGCTAGGACTGAAATGAACCTGGTAGAGCATCCCACACAAACGAATGCTCCACATGCGGGTTTCACATGCCACCAACTCCACATTCACAGGCAACTTCAGCGCCACAGCCGTTTTCAGATAGCCCTCAATGCAAAGGCTCTAGACGCAAATATTGGTGTGAGAGCTAATTCAATCAAGGAAACACTGCATGTTGGTGAAGGGCATATTGAAGAAGGATCAGCCGAGTGGTTCTTGTGGGAGAACAACTCCATTTGGCTCACTAACTTCACACACCATCAGGCTTCCAAGCAGCTCTCAAGGAAACTCAGTTTTCACACTCTATGCTTAGTGAACTTTGAGTGCATTATCTAGGAATGAACCTGGTAGAGCATCCCACAAAAACGAATGCTCCACATGCGGGTTTCACATGCCACCAACTCCACATTCACAGGCAACTTCAGCGCCACAGCCGTTTTCAGATAGCCCTCAATGCAAAGGCTCTAGACGCAAATATTGGTGTGAGAGCTAATTCAATCAAGGAAACACTGCATGTTGGTGAAGGGCATATTGAAGAAGGATCAGCCGAGTGGTTCTTGTGGGAGAACAACTCCATTTGGCTCACTAACTTCACACACCATCAGGCTTCCAAGCAGCTCTCAAGGAAACTCAGTTTTCACACTCTATGCTTGGTGCCCTTTGAGTGCCTAGGACTGAAATGAAGCTTGGAGAGCATCCCACATAAACGAATGCTCCACATGTGGGTTTCACATGCCACCAACTCCACATTCACAGACAACTTCAGCGCCACAGCCGTTTTCAGATAGCCCTCAATGCAAAGGCTCTAGACGCAAATATTGGTGTGAGAGCTAATTCAATCAAGGAAACACTGCATGTTGGTGAAGGGCATATTGAAGAAGGATCAGCCGAGTGGTTCTTGTGGGAGAACAACTCCATTTGGCTCACTAACTTCACACACTATCAGGCTTCCAAGCAGCTCTCAAGGAAACTCAGTTTTCACACTCTATGCTTAGTGCCCTTTGAGTGCATTATCTAGGAATGAACCTGGTAGAGCATCCCACACAAATGAAAGCTCCACATGCGGGCTTCACATGCCGCCAACTCCACATTCGCAGGCAACTTCAGCGCCACAGCCGTTTTCAGATAGCCCTCAATGCAAAGGCTCTAGACGCAAATATTGGTGTGAGAGCTAATTCAATCAAGGAAACACTGCATGTTGGTGAAGGGCATATTGAAGAAGGATCAGCCGAGTGGTTCTTGTGGGAGAACAACTCCATTTGGCTCACTAACTTCACACACCATCAGGCTTCCAAGCAGCTCTCAAGGAAACTCAGTTTTCACACTCTATGCTTAGTGCCCTTTGAGTGCATTATCTAGGAATGAACCTGGTAGAGCATCCCACACAAACGAATGCTCCACATGCGGGTTTCACATGCCACCAACTCCACATTCACAGACAACTTCAGCGCCACAGCCGTTTTCAGATAGCCCTCAATGCAAAGGCTCTAGACACAAATATTGGTGTGAGAGCTAATTCAATCAAGGAAACACTGCATGTTGGTGAAGGGCATATTGAAGAAGGATCAGCCGAGTGGTTCTTGTGGGAGAACAACTCCATTTGGCTCACTAACTTCACACACCATCAGGCTTCCAAGCAGGTCTCAAGGAAACTCAGTTTTCACACTCTATGCTTAGTGCCCTTTGAGTGCATTATCTAGGAATGAACCTGGTAGAGCATCCCACACAAATGAATGCTCCACATGCGGGTTTCACATGCCACCAACTCCACATTCACAGGCAACTTCAGCGCCACAGCCGTTTTCAGATAGCCCTCAATGCAAAGGCTCTAGACGCAAATATTGGTGTGAGAGCTAATTCAATCAAGGAAACACTGCATGTTGGTGAAGGGCATATTGAAGAAAGATCAGCCGAGTGGTTCTTGTGGGAGAACAACTCCATTTGGCTCACTAACTTCACACACCATCAGGCTTCCAAGCAGCTCTCAAGGAAACTCAGTTTTCACACTCTATGCTTAGTGAACTTTGAGTGCATTATCTAGGAATGAACCTGGTAGAGCATCCCACACAAACGAATGCTCCACATGCGGGTTTCACATGCCACCAACTCCACATTCACAGGTATCTTCAGCGCCACAGCCGTTTTCAGATAGCCCTCAATGCAAAGGCTCTAGACGCAAATATTGGTGTGAGAGCTAATTCAATCAAGGAAACACTGCATGTTGGTGAAGGGCATATTGAAGAAGGATCAGCCGAGTGGTTCTTGTGGGAGAACAACTCCATTTGGCTCAGTAACTTCACACACCATCAGGCTTCCAAGCAGCTCTCAAGGAAACTCAGTTTTCACACTCTATGCTTAGTGCCCTTTGAGTGCCTAGGACTGAAATGAAGCTTGGAGAGCATCCCACATAAAGGAATGCTCCACATGCGGGTTTCACATGCCACCAACTCCACATTCACAGACAACTTCAGCGCCACAGCCGTTTTCAGATAGCCCTCAATGCAAAGGCTCTAGACGCAAATATTGGTGTGAGAGCTAATTCAATCAAGGAAACACTGTATGTTGGTGAAGGGCATATTGAAGAAGGATCAGCCGAGTGGTTCTTGTGGGAGAACAACTCCATTTGGCTCACTAACTTCACATACCATCAGGCTTCCAAGCAGCTCTCAAGGAAACTCAGTTTTCACACTCTATGCTTAGTGCCCTTTGTATGGCTAGGACTGAAATGAACCTGGTAGAGCATCCCACACAAACGAATTCTCCACATGCGGGTTTCACATGCCACCAACTCCACATTCACAGGCAACTTCAGCGCCACAGCCGTTTTCAGATAGCCCTCAATGCAAAGGCTCTAGACGCAAATATTGGTGTGAGAGCTAATTCAATCAAGGAAACACTGCATGTTGGTGAAGGGCATATTGAAGAAGGATCAGCCGAGTGGTTCTTGTGGGAGAACAACTCCATTTGGCTCACTAACTTCACACACCATCAGGCTTCCAAGCAGCTCTCAAGGAAACTCAGTTTTCACACTCTATGCTTAGTGCCCTTTGAGTGCATTATCTAGGAATGAACCTGGTAGAGCATCCCACACAAACGAATGCTCCACATGCGGGTTTCACATGCCACCAACTCCACATTCACAGGCAACTTCAGCGCCACAGCCGTTTTCAGATAGCCCTCAATGCAAAGGCTCTAGACGCAAATATTGGTGTGAGAGCTAATTCAATCAAGGAAACACTGCATGTTGGTGAAGAGCATATTGAAGAAGGATCAGCCGAGTGGTTCTTGTGGGAGAACAACTCCATTTGGCTCACTAACTTCACACACCATCAGGCTTCCAAGCAGCTCTCAAGGAAACTCAGTTTTCACACTCTATGCTTAGTGCTCTTTGTGTGCCTAGGACTGAAATGAAGCTTGGTCAGCATCCCACACAAACGAATGCTCCACATGCGGGTTTCACATGCCACCAACTCCACATTCACAGGCAACTTCAGCGCCACAGCCGTTTTCAGATAGCCCTCAATGCAAAGGCTCTAGATGCAAATATTGGTGTGAGAGCTAATTCAATCAAGGAAACAGTGCATGTTGGTGAAGGGCATATTGAAGAAGGATCAGCCGAGTGGTTCTTGTGGGAGAACAACTCCATTTGGCTCACTAACTTCACACACCATCAGGCTTCCAAGCAGCTCTCAAGGAAACTCAGTTTTCACACTCTATGCTTAGTGCCCTTTGAGTGCATTATCTAGGAATGAACCTGGTAGAGCATCCCACAAAAACGAATGTTCCACATGCGGGTTTCACATGCCACCAACTCCACATTCACAGGCAACTTCAGCGCCACAGCCGTTTTCAGATAGCCTTCAATGCAAAGGCTCTAGACGCAAATATTGGTGTGAGAGCTAATTCAATCAAGGAAACACTGCATGTTGGTGAAGGGCATATTGAAGAAGGATCAGCCGAGTGGTTCTTGTGGGAGAACAACTCCATTTGGCTCACTAACTTCACACACCATCAGGCTTCCAAGCAGCTCTCAAGGAAACTCAGTTTTCACACTCTATGCTTAGTGCCCTTTGAGTGCATTATCTAGGAATGAACCTGGTAGAGCATCCCACACAAACGAATGCTCCACATGCGGGTTTCACATGCCACCAACTCCACATTCACAGGCAACTTCAGCGCCACAGCCGTTTTCAGATAGCCCTCAATGCAAAGGCTCTAGACGCAAATATTGGTGTGAGAGCTAATTCAATCAAGGAAACACTGCATGTTGGTGAAGGGCATATTAAAGAAGGATCAGCCGAGTGGTTCTTGTGGGAGAACAACTCCTTTTGGCTCACTAACTTCACACACCATAAGGCTTCCAAGCAGCTCTCAAGGAAACTCAGTTTTCACACTCTATGCTTAGTGCTCTTTGTGTGCCTAGGACTGAAATGAAGCTTGGTCAGCATCCCACACGAACGAATGCTCCACATGCGGGTTTCACATGCCACCAACTCCACATTCACAGGCAACTTCAGCGCCACAGCCGTTTTCAGATAGCCCTCAATGCAAAGGATCTAGACGCAAATATTGGTGTAAGAGCTAATTCAATCAAGGAAACAGTGCATGTTGGTGAAGGGCATATTGAAGAAGGATCAGCCGAGTGGTTCTTGTGGGAGAACAACTCCATTTGGCTCACTAACTTCACACACCACCAGGCTTCCAAGCAGCTCTCAAGGAAACTCAGTTTGCACACTCTATGCTTAGTGCCCTTTGAGTGCATTATCTAGGAATGAACCTGGTAGAGCATCCCACACAAACGAATGCTCCACATGCGGGTTTCACATGCCACCAACTCCACATTCACAGGCAACTTCAGCGCCACAGCCGTTTTCAGATAAGACTCAATGCAAAGGCTCTAGACGCAAATATTGGTGTGAGAGCTAATTCAATCAAGGAAACACTGCATGTTGGTGAAGGGCATATTGAAGAAGGATCAGCCGAGTGGTTCTTGTGTGAGAACAACTCCATTTGGCTCACTAACTTCACACACCATCAGGCTTCCAAGCAGCTCTCAAGGAAACTCAGTTTTCACACTCTATGCTTAGTGAACTTTGAGTGCATTATCTAGGAATGAACCTGGTAGAGCATCCCACACAAACGAATGCTCCACATGCGGGTTTCACATGCCACCACCTCCACATTCACAGGCAACTTCAGCGCCACAGCCGTTTTCAGATAGCCCTCAATGCAAAGGCTATAGACGCAAATATTGGTGTGAGAGCTAATTCAATCAAGGAAACACTGCATGTTGGTGAAGGGCATATTGAAGAAGGATCAGCCGAGTGGTTCTTGTGGGAGAACAGCTTCATTTGGCTCACTAACTTCACACACCATCAGGCTTCCAAGCAGCTCTCAAGGAAACTCAGTTTTCACACTCTATGCTTAGTGCCCATTGAGGGCCTAGGACTGAAATGAAGCTTGATCAGCATCCCACACAAACGAATGCTCCACATGCGGGTTTCTCATGCCACCAACTCCACATTCACAGGCAACTTCAGCGCCACAGCCGTTTTCAGATAGCCCTCAATGCAAAGGCTCTAGACGCAAATATTGGTGTGAGAGCTAATTCAATCAAGGAAACACTGCATGTTGGTGATGGGCATAGTGAAGAAGCATCAGCTGAGTAGTTCTTGTGGGAGAACAACTCCATTTGGCTCACTAACTTCACACACCATCAGGCTTCCAAGCAGCTCTCAAGGAAACTCAGTTTTCACACTCTATGCTTAGTGCTCTTTGTGTGCCTAGGACTGAAATGAGGCTTGGTCAGCCACACAAACGAATGCTCCACATGCGGTTTTCACATGCCACCAACTCCACATTCACAGGCAACTTCAGCGCCACAGCCGTTTTCAGATAGCCCTCAATGCAAAGGCTCTAGACGCAAATATTGGTGTGAGAGCTAATTCAATCAAGGAAACACTGCATGTTGGTGAAGGGCATATTGAAGAAGGATCAGCCGAGTGGTTCTTGTGGGAGAACAACTCCATTTGGCTCACTAACTTCACACACCATCAGGCTTCCAAGCAGCTCTCAAGGAAACTCAGTTTTCACACTCTATGCTTAGTGCTCTTTGAGTGCATTATCTAGGAATGAACCTGGTAGAGCATCCCACACAAACGAATGCTCCACATGCGGGTTTCACATGCCACCAACTCCACATTCACAGGCAACTTCAGCGCCACAGCCGTTTTCATATAGCCCTCAATGCAAAGGCTCTAGACGCAAATATTGGTGTGAGAGCTAATTCAATCAAGGAAACACTGCATGTTGGTGAAGGGCATATTGAAGAAGGATCAGCCGAGTGGTTCTTGTGGGAGAACAACTCCATTTGGCTCACTAACTTCACACACCATCAGGCTTCCAAGCATCTCTCAAGGAAACTCAGTTTTCACACTCTATGCTTAGTGCTCTTTGTGTGCCTAGGACTGAAATGAAGCTTGGTCAGCATCCCACACAAACGAATGCTCCACATGCGGGTTTCACATGCCACCACCTCCACATTCACAGGCAACTTCAGCGCCACAGCCGTTTTCAGATAGCCCTCAATGCAAAGGCTCTAGACGCAAATATTGGTGTGAGAGCTAATTCAATCAAGGAAACAGTGCACGTTGGTGAAGGGCATATTGAAGAAGGATCAGCCGAGTGGTTCTTGTGGGAGAACAACTCCATTTGGCTCACTAACTTCACACACCATCAGGCTTCCAAGCAGCTCTCAAGGAAACTCAGTTTTCACACTCTATGCTTAGTGCCCTTTGAGTGCATTATCTAGGAATGAACCTGGTAGAGCATCCCACACAAACGAATGCTCCACATGCGGGTTTCACATGCCACCAACTCCACATTCACAGGCAACTTCAGCGCCACAGCCGTTTTCAGATAGCCCTCAATGCAAAGGCTCTAGACGCAAATATTGGTGTGAGAGCTAATTCAATCAAGGAAACACTGCATGTTGGTGAAGGGCATATTGAAGAAGAATCAGCCGAGTGGTTCTTGTGGGAGAACAACTCCATTTGGCTCACTAACTTCACACAGCATCAGGCTTCCAAGCAGCTCTCAAGGAAACTCAGTTTTCACACTCTATGCTTAGTGCCCTTTGAGTGCATTATCTAGGAATGAACCTGGTAGAGCATCCCACACAAACGAATGCTCCACATGCGGGTTTCACATGCCACCAACTCCACATTCACAGGCAACTTCAGCGCCACAGCCGTTTTCAGATAGCCCTCAATGCAAAGGCTCTAGACGCAAATATTGGTGTGAGAGCTAATTCAATCAAGGAAACACTGCATGTTGGTGAAGGGCATATTAAAGAAGGATCAGCCGAGTGGTTCTTGTGGGAGAACAACTCCTTTTGGCTCACTAACTTCACACACCATCAGGCTTCCAAGCAGCTCTCAAGGAAACTCAGTTTTCACACTCTATGCTTAGTGCTCTTTGTGTGCCTAGGACTGAAATGAAGCTTGGTCAGCATCCCACACAAACGAATGCTCCACATGCGGGTTTCACATGCCACCAACTCCACATTCACAGGCAACTTCAGCGCCACAGCCGTTTTCAGATAGCCCTCAATGCAAAGGCTCTAGACGCAAATATTGGTGTAAGAGCTAATTCAATCAAGGAAACAGTGCATGTTGGTGAAGGGCATATTGAAGAAGGATCAGCCGAGTGGTTCTTGTGGGAGAACAACTCCATTTGGCTCACTAACTTCACACAACACCAGGCTTCCAAGCAGCTCTCAAGGAAACTCAGTTTTCACACTCTATGCTTAGTGCCCTTTGAGTGCATTATCTAGGAACGAACCTGGTAGAGCATCCCACACAAACGAATGCTCCACATGCGGGTTTCACATGCCACCAACTCCACATTCACAGGCAACTTCAGCGCCACAGCCGTTTTCAGATAGCCCTCAATGCAAAGGCTCTAGACGCAAATATGGGTGTGAGAGCTAATTCAATCAAGGAAACACTGCATGTTGGTGAAGGGCATATTGAAGAAGGATCAGCCGAGTGGTTCTTGTGGGAGAACAACTCCATTTGGCTCACTAACTTCACACACCATCAGGCTTCCAAGCAGCTCTCAAGGAAACTCAGTTTTCACACTCTATGCTTAGTGCCCTTTGAATGGCTAGGACTGAAATGAACCTGGTAGAGCATCCCACACAAACGAATGCTCCACATGCGGGTTTCACATGCCACCAACTCCACATTCACAGGCAACTTCAGCGCCACAGCCGTTTTCAGATAGCCCTCAATGCAAAGGCTCTAGACGCAAATATTGGTGTGAGAGCTAATTCAATCAAGGAAACACTGCATGTTGGTGAAGGGCATATTGAAGAAGGATCAGACGAGTGGTTCTTGTGGGAGAACAACTCCATTTGGCTCACTAACTTCACACACCATCAGGCTTCCAAGCAGCTCTCAAGGAAACTCAGTTTTCACACTCTATGCTTAGTGCCCTTTGAATGGCTAGGACTGAAATGAACCTGGTAGAGCATCCCACACAAACGAATGCTCCACATGCGGGTTTCACATGCCACCAACTCCACATTCACAGGCAACTTCAGCGCCACAGCCGTTTTCAGATAGCCCTCAATGCAAAGGCTCTAGACGCAAATATTGATGTGAGAGCTAATTCAATCAAGGAAACACTGCATGTTGGTGAAGGGCATATTAAAGAAGGATCAGCCGAGTGGTTCTTGTGGGAGAACAACTCCATTTGGCTCACTAACTTCACACACCATCAGGCTTCCAAGCAGCTCTCAAGGAAACTCAGTTTGCACACTCTATGCTTAGTGCTCTTTGTGTGCCTAGGACTGAAATGAAGCTTGGTCAGCATCCCACACAAACGAATGCTCCACATGCGGGTTTCACATGCCACCAACTCCACATTCACAGGCAACTTCAGCGCCACAGCCGTTTTCAGATAGCCCTCAAAGCAAAGGCTCTAGACGCAAATATTGGTGTGAGAGCTAATTCAATCAAGGAAACACTGCATGTTGGTGAAGGGCATATTGAAGAAGGATCAGCCGAGTGGTTCTTGTGGGAGAACAACTCCATTTGGCTCACTAACTTCACACACCATCAGGCTTCCAAGCAGCTCTCAAGGAAACTCAGTTTTCACACTCTATGCTTAGTGCCCTTTGTATGGCTAGGACTGAAATGAACCTGGTAGAGCATCCCACACAAACGAATGCTCCACATGCGGGTTTCACATGCCACCACCTCCACATTCACAGGCAACTTCAGCGCCACAGCCGTTTTCAGATAGCCCTCAATGCAAAGGCTCTAGACGCAAATATTGGTGTGAGAGCTAATTCAATCAAGGAAACAGTGCACGTTGGTGAAGGGCATATTGAAGAAGGATCAGCCGAGTGGTTCTTGTGGGAGAACAACTCCATTTGGCTCACTAACTTCACACACCATCAGGCTTCCAAGCAGCTCTCAAGGAAACTCAGTTTTCACACTCTATGCTTAGTGCCCTTTGAGTGCATTATCTAGGAATGAACCTGGTAGAGCATCCCACACAAACGAATGTTCCACATGCGGGTTTCACATGCCACCAACTCCACATTCACAGGCAACTTCAGCGCCACAGCCGTTTTCAGATAGCCCTCAATGCAAAGGCTCTAGACGCAAATATTGGTGTGAGAGCTAATTCAATCAAGGAAACACTGCATGTTGGTGAAGGGCATATTGAAGAAGGATCAGCCGAGTGGTTCTTGTGGGAGAACAACTCCATTTGGCTCACTAACTTCACACACCATCAGGCTTCCAAGCAGCTCTCAAGGAAACTCAGTTTTCACACTCTATGCTTAGTGCCCTTTGAGTGCATTATCTAGGAATGAACCTGGTAGAGCATCCCACACAAACGAATGCTCCACATGCGGGTTTCACATGCCACCAACTCCACATTCACAGGCAACTTCAGCGCCACAGCCGTTTTCAGATAGCCCTCAATGCAAAGGCTCTAGACGCAAATATTGGTGTGAGAGCTAATTCAATCAAGGAAACACTGCATGTTGGTGAAGGGCATATTAAAGAAGGATCAGCCGAGTGGTTCTTGTGGGAGAACAACTCCTTTTGGCTCACTAACTTCACACACCATCAGGCTTCCAAGCAGCTCTCAAGGAAACTCAGTTTTCACACTCTATGCTTAGTGCTCTTTGTGTGCCTAGGACTGAAATGAAGCTTGGTCAGCATCCCACACAAACGAATGCTCCACATGCGGGTTTCACATGCCACCAACTCCACATTCACAGGCAACTTCAGCGCCACAGCCGTTTTCAGATAGCCCTCAATGCAAAGGCTCTAGACGCAAATATTGGTGTGAGAGCTAATTCAATCAAGGAAACACTGCATGTTGGTGAAGGGCATATTGAAGAAGGATCAGCCGAGTGGTTCTTGTGGGAGAACAACTCCATTTGGCTCACTAACTTCACACACCATCAGGCTTCCAAGCAGCTCTCAAGGAAACTCAGTTTTCACACTCTATGCTTAGTGGTCCTTGAATGCCTAGGACTGAAATGAAGCTTGGTCAGCATCCCACACAAACGAATGCTCCACATGCGGGTTTCACATGCCACCAACTCCACATTCACAGGCAACTTCAGCGCCACAGCCGTTTTCAGATAGCCCTCAAAGCAAAGGCTCTAGACGCAAATATTGGTGTGAGAGCTAATTCAATCAAGGAAACACTGCATGTTGGTGAAGGGCA
This sequence comes from Ochotona princeps, assembly GCF_030435755.1. NCBI lineage: Eukaryota > Metazoa > Chordata > Mammalia > Lagomorpha > Ochotonidae > Ochotona > Ochotona princeps. Next base: position 12,079 of record NW_026698880.1, on the reverse strand, counting down.
TATTGAAGAAGGATCAGCCGAGTGGTTCTTGTGGGAGAACAACTCCATTTGGCTCACTAACTTCAAACACCATCAGGCTTCCAAGCAGCTCTCAAGGAAACTCAGTTTTCACACTCTATGCTTAGTGCCCTTTGTATGGCTAGGACTGAAATGAACCTGGTAGAGCATCCCACACAAACGAATGCTCCACATGCGGGTTTCACATGCCACCAACTCCACATTCACAGGCAACTTCAGCGCCACAGCCGTTTTCAGATAGCCCTCAATGCAAAGGCTCTAGACGCAAATATTGGTGTGAGAGCTAATTCAATCAAGGAAACACTGCATGTTGGTGAAGGGCATATTGAAGAAGGATCAGCCGAGTGGTTCTTGTGGGAGAACAACTCCATTTGGCTCACTAACTTCACACACCATCAGGCTTCCAAGCAGCTCTCAAGGAAACTCAGTTTTCACACTCTATGCTTAGTGCCCTTTGAGTGCATTATCTAGGAATGAACCTGGTAGAGCATCCCACACAAACGAATGCTCCACATGCGGGTTTCACATGCCACCAACTCCACATTCACAGACAACTTCAGCGCCACAGCCGTTTTCAGATAGCCCTCAATGCAAAGGCTCTAGACACAAATATTGGTGTGAGAGCTAATTCAATCAAGGAAACACTGCATGTTGGTGAAGGGCATATTGAAGAAGGATCAGCCGAGTGGTTCTTGTGGGAGAACAACTCCATTTGGCTCACTAACTTCACACACCATCAGGCTTCCAAGCAGGTCTCAAGGAAACTCAGTTTTCACACTCTATGCTTAGTGCCCTTTGAGTGCATTATCTAGGAATGAACCTGGTAGAGCATCCCACACAAATGAATGCTCCACATGCGGGTTTCACATGCCACCAACTCCACATTCACAGGCAACTTCAGCGCCACAGCCGTTTTCAGATAGCCCTCAATGCAAAGGCTCTAGACGCAAATATTGGTGTGAGAGCTAATTCAATCAAGGAAACACTGCATGTTGGTGAAGGGCATATTGAAGAAAGATCAGCCGAGTGGTTCTTGTGGGAGAACAACTCCATTTGGCTCACTAACTTCACACACCATCAGGCTTCCAAGCAGCTCTCAAGGAAACTCAGTTTTCACACTCTATGCTTAGTGAACTTTGAGTGCATTATCTAGGAATGAACCTGGTAGAGCATCCCACACAAACGAATGCTCCACATGCGGGTTTCACATGCCACCAACTCCACATTCACAGGTATCTTCAGCGCCACAGCCGTTTTCAGATAGCCCTCAATGCAAAGGCTCTAGACGCAAATATTGGTGTGAGAGCTAATTCAATCAAGGAAACACTGCATGTTGGTGAAGGGCATATTGAAGAAGGATCAGCCGAGTGGTTCTTGTGGGAGAACAACTCCATTTGGCTCAGTAACTTCACACACCATCAGGCTTCCAAGCAGCTCTCAAGGAAACTCAGTTTTCACACTCTATGCTTAGTGCCCTTTGAGTGCCTAGGACTGAAATGAAGCTTGGAGAGCATCCCACATAAAGGAATGCTCCACATGCGGGTTTCACATGCCACCAACTCCACATTCACAGACAACTTCAGCGCCACAGCCGTTTTCAGATAGCCCTCAATGCAAAGGCTCTAGACGCAAATATTGGTGTGAGAGCTAATTCAATCAAGGAAACACTGTATGTTGGTGAAGGGCATATTGAAGAAGGATCAGCCGAGTGGTTCTTGTGGGAGAACAACTCCATTTGGCTCACTAACTTCACATACCATCAGGCTTCCAAGCAGCTCTCAAGGAAACTCAGTTTTCACACTCTATGCTTAGTGCCCTTTGTATGGCTAGGACTGAAATGAACCTGGTAGAGCATCCCACACAAACGAATTCTCCACATGCGGGTTTCACATGCCACCAACTCCACATTCACAGGCAACTTCAGCGCCACAGCCGTTTTCAGATAGCCCTCAATGCAAAGGCTCTAGACGCAAATATTGGTGTGAGAGCTAATTCAATCAAGGAAACACTGCATGTTGGTGAAGGGCATATTGAAGAAGGATCAGCCGAGTGGTTCTTGTGGGAGAACAACTCCATTTGGCTCACTAACTTCACACACCATCAGGCTTCCAAGCAGCTCTCAAGGAAACTCAGTTTTCACACTCTATGCTTAGTGCCCTTTGAGTGCATTATCTAGGAATGAACCTGGTAGAGCATCCCACACAAACGAATGCTCCACATGCGGGTTTCACATGCCACCAACTCCACATTCACAGGCAACTTCAGCGCCACAGCCGTTTTCAGATAGCCCTCAATGCAAAGGCTCTAGACGCAAATATTGGTGTGAGAGCTAATTCAATCAAGGAAACACTGCATGTTGGTGAAGAGCATATTGAAGAAGGATCAGCCGAGTGGTTCTTGTGGGAGAACAACTCCATTTGGCTCACTAACTTCACACACCATCAGGCTTCCAAGCAGCTCTCAAGGAAACTCAGTTTTCACACTCTATGCTTAGTGCTCTTTGTGTGCCTAGGACTGAAATGAAGCTTGGTCAGCATCCCACACAAACGAATGCTCCACATGCGGGTTTCACATGCCACCAACTCCACATTCACAGGCAACTTCAGCGCCACAGCCGTTTTCAGATAGCCCTCAATGCAAAGGCTCTAGACGCAAATATTGGTGTGAGAGCTAATTCAATCAAGGAAACAGTGCATGTTGGTGAAGGGCATATTGAAGAAGGATCAGCCGAGTGGTTCTTGTGGGAGAACAACTCCATTTGGCTCACTAACTTCACACACCATCAGGCTTCCAAGCAGCTCTCAAGGAAACTCAGTTTTCACACTCTATGCTTAGTGCCCTTTGAGTGCATTATCTAGGAATGAACCTGGTAGAGCATCCCACAAAAACGAATGTTCCACATGCGGGTTTCACATGCCACCAACTCCACATTCACAGGCAACTTCAGCGCCACAGCCGTTTTCAGATAGCCTTCAATGCAAAGGCTCTAGACGCAAATATTGGTGTGAGAGCTAATTCAATCAAGGAAACACTGCATGTTGGTGAAGGGCATATTGAAGAAGGATCAGCCGAGTGGTTCTTGTGGGAGAACAACTCCATTTGGCTCACTAACTTCACACACCATCAGGCTTCCAAGCAGCTCTCAAGGAAACTCAGTTTTCACACTCTATGCTTAGTGCCCTTTGAGTGCATTATCTAGGAATGAACCTGGTAGAGCATCCCACACAAACGAATGCTCCACATGCGGGTTTCACATGCCACCAACTCCACATTCACAGGCAACTTCAGCGCCACAGCCGTTTTCAGATAGCCCTCAATGCAAAGGCTCTAGACGCAAATATTGGTGTGAGAGCTAATTCAATCAAGGAAACACTGCATGTTGGTGAAGGGCATATTAAAGAAGGATCAGCCGAGTGGTTCTTGTGGGAGAACAACTCCTTTTGGCTCACTAACTTCACACACCATAAGGCTTCCAAGCAGCTCTCAAGGAAACTCAGTTTTCACACTCTATGCTTAGTGCTCTTTGTGTGCCTAGGACTGAAATGAAGCTTGGTCAGCATCCCACACGAACGAATGCTCCACATGCGGGTTTCACATGCCACCAACTCCACATTCACAGGCAACTTCAGCGCCACAGCCGTTTTCAGATAGCCCTCAATGCAAAGGATCTAGACGCAAATATTGGTGTAAGAGCTAATTCAATCAAGGAAACAGTGCATGTTGGTGAAGGGCATATTGAAGAAGGATCAGCCGAGTGGTTCTTGTGGGAGAACAACTCCATTTGGCTCACTAACTTCACACACCACCAGGCTTCCAAGCAGCTCTCAAGGAAACTCAGTTTGCACACTCTATGCTTAGTGCCCTTTGAGTGCATTATCTAGGAATGAACCTGGTAGAGCATCCCACACAAACGAATGCTCCACATGCGGGTTTCACATGCCACCAACTCCACATTCACAGGCAACTTCAGCGCCACAGCCGTTTTCAGATAAGACTCAATGCAAAGGCTCTAGACGCAAATATTGGTGTGAGAGCTAATTCAATCAAGGAAACACTGCATGTTGGTGAAGGGCATATTGAAGAAGGATCAGCCGAGTGGTTCTTGTGGGAGAACAACTCCATTTGGCTCACTAACTTCACACACCATCAGGCTTCCAAGCAGCTCTCAAGGAAACTCAGTTTTCACACTCTATGCTTAGTGAACTTTGAGTGCATTATCTAGGAATGAACCTGGTAGAGCATCCCACACAAACGAATGCTCCACATGCGGGTTTCACATGCCACCACCTCCACATTCACAGGCAACTTCAGCGCCACAGCCGTTTTCAGATAGCCCTCAATGCAAAGGCTCTAGACGCAAATATTGGTGTGAGAGCTAATTCAATCAAGGAAACACTGCATGTTGGTGAAGGGCATATTGAAGAAGGATCAGCCGAGTGGTTCTTGTGGGAGAACAGCTTCATTTGGCTCACTAACTTCACACACCATCAGGCTTCCAAGCAGCTCTCAAGGAAACTCAGTTTTCACACTCTATGCTTAGTGCCCATTGAGGGCCTAGGACTGAAATGAAGCTTGATCAGCATCCCACACAAACGAATGCTCCACATGCGGGTTTCTCATGCCACCAACTCCACATTCACAGGCAACTTCAGCGCCACAGCCGTTTTCAGATAGCCCTCAATGCAAAGGCTCTAGACGCAAATATTGGTGTGAGAGCTAATTCAATCAAGGAAACACTGCATGTTGGTGATGGGCATAGTGAAGAAGCATCAGCTGAGTAGTTCTTGTGGGAGAACAACTCCATTTGGCTCACTAACTTCACACACCATCAGGCTTCCAAGCAGCTCTCAAGGAAACTCAGTTTTCACACTCTATGCTTAGTGCTCTTTGTGTGCCTAGGACTGAAATGAGGCTTGGTCAGCCACACAAACGAATGCTCCACATGCGGGTTTCACATGCCACCAACTCCACATTCACAGGCAACTTCAGCGCCACAGCCGTTTTCAGATAGCCCTCAATGCAAAGGCTCTAGACGCAAATATTGGTGTGAGAGCTAATTCAATCAAGGAAACACTGCATGTTGGTGAAGGGCATATTGAAGAAGGATCAGCCGAGTGGTTCTTGTGGGAGAACAACTCCATTTGGCTCACTAACTTCACACACCATCAGGCTTCCAAGCAGCTCTCAAGGAAACTCAGTTTTCACACTCTATGCTTAGTGCTCTTTGAGTGCATTATCTAGGAATGAACCTGGTAGAGCATCCCACACAAACGAATGCTCCACATGCGGGTTTCACATGCCACCAACTCCACATTCACAGGCAACTTCAGCGCCACAGCCGTTTTCATATAGCCCACAATGCAAAGGCTCTAGACGCAAATATTGGTGTGAGAGCTAATTCAATCAAGGAAACACTGCATGTTGGTGAAGGGCATATTGAAGAAGGATCAGCCGAGTGGTTCTTGTGGGAGAACAACTCCATTTGGCTCACTAACTTCACACACCATCAGGCTTCCAAGCATCTCTCAAGGAAACTCAGTTTTCACACTCTATGCTTAGTGCTCTTTGTGTGCCTAGGACTGAAATGAAGCTTGGTCAGCATCCCACACAAACGAATGCTCCACATGCGGGTTTCACATGCCACCACCTCCACATTCACAGGCAACTTCAGCGCCACAGCCGTTTTCAGATAGCCCTCAATGCAAAGGCTCTAGACGCAAATATTGGTGTGAGAGCTAATTCAATCAAGGAAACAGTGCACGTTGGTGAAGGGCATATTGAAGAAGGATCAGCCGAGTGGTTCTTGTGGGAGAACAACTCCATTTGGCTCACTAACTTCACACACCATCAGGCTTCCAAGCAGCTCTCAAGGAAACTCAGTTTTCACACTCTATGCTTAGTGCCCTTTGAGTGCATTATCTAGGAATGAACCTGGTAGAGCATCCCACACAAACGAATGTTCCACATGCGGGTTTCACATGCCACCACCTCCACATTCACAGGCAACTTCAGCGCCACAGCCGTTTTCAGATAGCCCTCAATGCAAAGGCTCTAGACGCAAATATTGGTGTGAGAGCTTATTCAATCAAGGAAACACTGCATGTTGGTGAAGGGCATATTGAAGAAGAATCAGCCGAGTGGTTCTTGTGGGAGAACAACTCCATTTGGCTCACTAACTTCACACAGCATCAGGCTTCCAAGCAGCTCTCAAGGAAACTCAGTTTTCACACTCTATGCTTAGTGCCCTTTGAGTGCATTATCTAGGAATGAACCTGGTAGAGCATCCCACACAAACGAATGCTCCACATGCGGGTTTCACATGCCACCAACTCCACATTCACAGGCAACTTCAGCGCCACAGCCGTTTTCAGATAGCCCTCAATGCAAAGGCTCTAGACGCAAATATTGGTGTGAGAGCTAATTCAATCAAGGAAACACTGCATGTTGGTGAAGGGCATATTAAAGAAGGATCAGCCGAGTGGTTCTTGTGGGAGAACAACTCCTTTTGGCTCACTAACTTCACACACCATCAGGCTTCCAAGCAGCTCTCAAGGAAACTCAGTTTTCACACTCTATGCTTAGTGCTCTTTGTGTGCCTAGGACTGAAATGAAGCTTGGTCAGCATCCCACACAAACGAATGCTCCACATGCGGGTTTCACATGCCACCAACTCCACATTCACAGGCAACTTCAGCGCCACAGCCGTTTTCAGATAGCCCTCAATGCAAAGGCTCTAGACGCAAATATTGGTGTGAGAGCTAATTCAATCAAGGAAACAGTGCATGTTGGTGAAGGGCATATTGAAGAAGGATCAGCCGAGTGGTTCTTGTGGGAGAACAACTCCATTTGGCTCACTAACTTCACACACCACCAGGCTTCCAAGCAGCTCTCAAGGAAACTCAGTTTTCACACTCTATGCTTAGTGCCCTTTGAGTGCATTATCTAGGAACGAACCTGGTAGAGCATCCCACACAAACGAATGCTCCACATGCGGGTTTCACATGCCACCAACTCCACATTCACAGGCAACTTCAGCGCCACAGCCGTTTTCAGATAGCCCTCAATGCAAAGGCTCTAGACGCAAATATGGGTGTGAGAGCTAATTCAATCAAGGAAACACTGCATGTTGGTGAAGGGCATATTGAAGAAGGATCAGCCGAGTGGTTCTTGTGGGAGAACAACTCCATTTGGCTCACTAACTTCACACACCATCAGGCTTCCAAGCAGCTCTCAAGGAAACTCAGTTTTCACACTCTATGCTTAGTGCCCTTTGAATGGCTAGGACTGAAATGAACCTGGTAGAGCATCCCACACAAACGAATGCTCCACATGCGGGTTTCACATGCCACCAACTCCACATTCACAGGCAACTTCAGCGCCACAGCCGTTTTCAGATAGCCCTCAATGCAAAGGCTCTAGACGCAAATATTGGTGTGAGAGCTAATTCAATCAAGGAAACACTGCATGTTGGTGAAGGGCATATTGAAGAAGGATCAGACGAGTGGTTCTTGTGGGAGAACAACTCCATTTGGCTCACTAACTTCACACACCATCAGGCTTCCAAGCAGCTCTCAAGGAAACTCAGTTTTCACACTCTATGCTTAGTGCCCTTTGAATGGCTAGGACTGAAATGAACCTGGTAGAGCATCCCACACAAACGAATGCTCCACATGCGGGTTTCACATGCCACCAACTCCACATTCACAGGCAACTTCAGCGCAACAGCCGTTTTCAGATAGCCCTCAATGCAAAGGCTCTAGACGCAAACATTGATGTGAGAGCTAATTCAATCAAGGAAACACTGCATGTTGGTGAAGGGCATATTAAAGAAGGATCAGCCGAGTGGTTCTTGTGGGAGAACAACTCCATTTGGCTCACTAACTTCACACACCATCAGGCTTCCAAGCAGCTCTCAAGGAAACTCAGTTTGCACACTCTATGCTTAGTGCTCTTTGTGTGCCTAGGACTGAAATGAAGCTTGGTCAGCATCCCACACAAACGAATGCTCCACATGCGGGTTTCACATGCCACCAACTCCACATTCACAGGCAACTTCAGCGCCACAGCCGTTTTCAGATAGCCCTCAAAGCAAAGGCTCTAGACGCAAATATTGGTGTGAGAGCTAATTCAATCAAGGAAACACTGCATGTTGGTGAAGGGCATATTGAAGAAGGATCAGCCGAGTGGTTCTTGTGGGAGAACAACTCCATTTGGCTCACTAACTTCAAACACCATCAGGCTTCCAAGCAGCTCTCAAGGAAACTCAGTTTTCACACTCTATGCTTAGTGCCCTTTGTATGGCTAGGACTGAAATGAACCTGGTAGAGCATCCCACACAAACGAATGCTCCACATGCGGGTTTCACATGCCACCACCTCCACATTCACAGGCAACTTCAGCGCCACAGCCGTTTTCAGATAGCCCTCAATGCAAAGGCTCTAGACGCAAATATTGGTGTGAGAGCTAATTCAATCAAGGAAACAGTGCACGTTGGTGAAGGGCATATTGAAGAAGGATCAGCCGAGTGGTTCTTGTGGGAGAACAACTCCATTTGGCTCACTAACTTCACACACCATCAGGCTTCCAAGCAGCTCTCAAGGAAACTCAGTTTTCACACTCTATGCTTAGTGCCCTTTGAGTGCATTATCTAGGAATGAACCTGGTAGAGCATCCCACACAAACGAATGTTCCACATGCGGGTTTCACATGCCACCAACTCCACATTCACAGGCAACTTCAGCGCCACAGCCGTTTTCAGATAGCCCTCAATGCAAAGGCTCTAGACGCAAATATTGGTGTGAGAGCTAATTCAATCAAGGAAACACTGCATGTTGGTGAAGGGCATATTGAAGAAGGATCAGCCGAGTGGTTCTTGTGGGAGAACAACTCCATTTGGCTCACTAACTTCACACACCATCAGGCTTCCAAGCAGCTCTCAAGGAAACTCAGTTTTCACACTCTATGCTTAGTGCCCTTTGAGTGCATTATCTAGGAATGAACCTGGTAGAGCATCCCACACAAACGAATGCTCCACATGCGGGTTTCACATGCCACCAACTCCACATTCACAGGCAACTTCAGCGCCACAGCCGTTTTCAGATAGCCCTCAATGCAAAGGCTCTAGACGCAAATATTGGTGTGAGAGCTAATTCAATCAAGGAAACACTGCATGTTGGTGAAGGGCATATTAAAGAAGGATCAGCCGAGTGGTTCTTGTGGGAGAACAACTCCTTTTGGCTCACTAACTTCACACACCATCAGGCTTCCAAGCAGCTCTCAAGGAAACTCAGTTTTCACACTCTATGCTTAGTGCTCTTTGTGTGCCTAGGACTGAAATGAAGCTTGGTCAGCATCCCACACAAACGAATGCTCCACATGCGGGTTTCACATGCCACCAACTCCACATTCACAGGCAACTTCAGCGCCACAGCCGTTTTCAGATAGCCCTCAATGCAAAGGCTCTAGACGCAAATATTGGTGTAAGAGCTAATTCAATCAAGGAAACAGTGCATGTTGGTGAAGGGCATATTGAAGAAGGATCAGCCGAGTGGTTCTTGTGGGAGAACAACTCCATTTGGCTCACTAACTTCACACACCACCAGGCTTCCAAGCAGCTCTCAAGGAAACTCAGTTTTCACACTCTATGCTTAGTGCCCTTTGAGTGCATTATCTAGGAACGAACCTGGTAGAGCATCCCACACAAACGAATGCTCCACATGCGGGTTTCACATGCCACCAACTCCACATTCACAGGCAACTTCAGCGCCACAGCCGTTTTCAGATAGCCCTCAATGCAAAGGCTCTAGACGCAAATATTGGTGTGAGAGCTAATTCAATCAAGGAAACACTGCATGTTGGTGAAGGGCATATTGAAGAAGGATCAGCCGAGTGGTTCTTGTGGGAGAACAACTCCATTTGGCTCACTAACTTCACACACCATCAGGCTTCCAAGCAGCTCTCAAGGAAACTCAGTTTTCACACTCTATGCTTAGTGGTCCTTGAATGCCTAGGACTGAAATGAAGCTTGGTCAGCATCCCACACAAACGAATGCTCCACATGCGGGTTTCACATGCCACCAACTCCACATTCACAGGCAACTTCAGCGCCACAGCCGTTTTCAGATAGCCCTCAAAGCAAAGGCTCTAGACGCAAATATTGGTGTGAGAGCTAATTCAATCAAGGAAACACTGCATGTTGGTGAAGGGCATATTGAAGAAGGATCAGCCGAGTGGTTCTTGTGGGAGAACAACTCCATTTGGCTCACTAACTTCAAACACCATCAGGCTTCCAAGCAGCTCTCAAGGAAACTCAGTTTTCACACTCTATGCTTAGTGCCCTTTGTATGGCTAGGACTGAAATGAACCTGGTAGAGCATCCCACACAAACGAATGCTCCACATGCGGGTTTCACATGCCACCAACTCCACATTCACAGGCAACTTCAGCGCCACAGCCGTTTTCAGATAGCCCTCAATGCAAAGGCTCTAGACGCAAATATTGGTGTGAGAGCTAATTCAATCAAGGAAACACTGCATGTTGGTGAAGGGCATATTGAAGAAGGATCAGCCGAGTGGTTCTTGTGGGAGAACAACTCCATTTGGCTCACTAACTTCACACACCATCAGGCTTCCAAGCAGCTCTCAAGGAAACTCAGTTTTCACACTCTATGCTTAGTGCCCTTTGTATGGCTAGGACTGAAATGAACCTGGTAGAGCATCCCACACAAACGAATGCTCCACATGCGGGTTTCACATGCCACCAACTCCACATTGACAGGCAACTTCAGCGCCACAGCCGTTTTCAGATAGCCCTCAATGCAAAGGCTCTAGACGCAAATATTGGTGTGAGAGCTAATTCAATCAAGGAAACACTGCATGTTGGTGAAGGGCATATTGAAGAAGGATCAGCCGAGTGGTTCTTGTGGGAGAACAACTCCATTTGGCTCACTAACTTTCATACACACCATCAGGCTTCCAAGCAGCTCTCAAGGAAACTCAGTTTTCACACTCTATGCTTAGTGAACTTTGAGTGCATTATCTAGGAATGAACCTGGTAGAGCATCCCACACAAACGAATGCTCCACATGCGGGTTTCACATGCCACCAACTCCACATTCACAGGCAACTTCAGCGCCACAGCCGTTTTCAGATAGCCCTCAATGCAAAGGCTCTAGACGCAAATATTGGTGTGAGAGCTAATTCAATCAAGGAAACACTGCATGTTGGTGAAGGGCATATTGAAGAAGGATCAGCCGAGTGGTTCTTGTGGGAGAACAACTCCATTTGGCTCACTAACTTCACACACCATCAGGCTTCCAAGCAGCTCTCAAGGAAACTCAGTTTTCACACTCTATGCTTAGTGAACTTTGAGTGCATTATCTAGGAATGAACCTGGTAGAGCATCCCACACAAACGAATGCTCCACATGCGGGTTTCACATGCCACCACCTCCACATTCACAGGCAACTTCAGCGCCACAGCCGTTTTCAGATAGCCCTCAATGCAAAGGCTATAGACGCAAATATTGGTGTGAGAGCTAATTCAATCAAGGAAACACTGCATGTTGGTGAAGGGCATATTGAAGAAGGATCAGCCGAGTGGTTCTTGTGGGAGAACAGCTTCATTTGGCTCACTAACTTCACACACCATCAGGCTTCCAAGCAGCTCTCAAGGAAACTCAGTTTTCACACTCTATGCTTAGTGCCCATTGATGGCCTAGGACTGAAATGAAGCTTGATCAGCATCCCACACAAACGAATGCTCCACATGCGGGTTTCTCATGCCACCAACTCCACATTCACAGGCAACTTCAGCGCCACAGCCGTTTTCAGATAGCCCTCAATGCAAAGGCTCTAGACGCAAATATTGGTGTGAGAGCTAATTCAATCAAGGAAACACTGCATGTTGGTGATGGGCATATTGAAGAAGCATCAGCTGAGTAGTTCTTGTGGGAGAACAACTCCATTTGGCTCACTAACTTCACACACCATCAGGCTTCCAAGCAGCTCTCAAGGAAACTCAGTTTTCACACTCTATGCTTAGTGCTCTTTGTGTGCCTAGGA